>NW_006786017.1:55585-109955 GCF_000442215.2 Lipotes vexillifer
GCCCCCCCCCCCCCGGGAAGGTCATGGGACCAGTGCTGCAGGACTCTATCTTCTCATGTTTGTATTACAAACATCCATGGCTAGATTCCCTGCAGGGGGAGATCCAAAGGGATAAAATGAGACAACATCAAGGCCAGACACATCCACCCACTCATCACCGCCCCCCCTGCCCAAAGCCCGTGACTAAGGGGTAACAACCTCCCTGAAGGTCCCTGCCTTGTGGAGCTGTCCTGATGAGTCACCAAAAAAGCTGGAGACCGTCTTCCACCGCTAAAGCCTGATTCCTCTGCTGAAGCCCCGCCCAGCTTCCCCTGGGGTCCTGTTTCCAAAAGGACTTGGAGGCGGACACAGCTGCCCCAACCTGCCCTGCAGGCCCCACCTGCTCCATGTGCTACGGACGGATGCTCCAGCCTTGCCCTGGAGGCCTCGGGAACACCTCACTTCCCCTCCTGGCCCCCAGGAGCCCTACAGGCAACAGAAAAAGAATTTTTTTAAAAAAAAGAAAGAAAAGAAAGCCTGGAGTTTCCTCCCAGACTCTGAAATTGGGAAAGTCCCAGCTATGTTGATTGTCTCCAAAAGGCAGGTGAAACCCCATTGACAGGCCTGTCCTCCCAGCCCTGAAGGCAGGTCACTGCCCGGGGGGCCTCTTTCCAGCAGTGAGTGTCGTGAGCCTAGCCGCGCAGGTATGTTGGGACTTCTCCCCACCCTCAGGGATGCAGGAAGCCATCGCAGGTGCTCTGGTGGTCTGGACACTTGTTAGAATCAGAGGGAGGCCAAAGTGACTTCAGGTCATGAGCAGCCTTTGTTTCCACATCCCTGAAAGGGGGACAGGGGTGACCTCCCAGAATTATAGTGACGATGAATAAAACAGTGCAGAGCAGGAGGTCTGGGGAATGGGGTTGACTGTGAACTCAAACTTGCTGGAGACAGCAGGCTGTCTCACCTGCAGAGGGAGGGCCAGGCCATGTGGGCAACCAAACCAGATCTACTCCCCCAACCCAGCGTCAGAAGGGCGGGCTGCCTCCTGGCTCTACCTCTCCCCGGCTGTGCAATCTTCATCGATGATTAGCCTCTCTGGGCCTCCATCTCCTCATGTGTTAACCGGTGATGATTAAACTGTCACATTTAAAGGAGCTAATGTCTGTCAGGTGCCCGCCTCTGTGCCTGACAGGTGGGGTCCCTACCCTGGACACTGATCCCTTAGTCCACTCACTACTCTCGACACGCTTTCATCACCTCCTCTGCCCACCATCAGCACATCTCATGTGGTTTTCTGAGAAGTTTCCCTTCTCTTTTGTGAAATGCAGCAAATAGGGACTCCCCTGCCCTTGTAAGAGGAAGTCCTCCAGCCCCAGAGCCTTTCCCCAGCTTTATGTGAGGACCTATGCTCAGCTACCCAGAGGGCCTCTAACACGGATTCTCTTTTCTCAAGTTCTTCGCAGGGACAGCAGTCAACTCCCTCTTCCCCAGTCCCCCAGGGTCTGCCCAGAGCCACAGCTGGGCAGAATGGGAGTGAGCCAACTGTTTCTTGGGGCTTCCCCATCACCCATTATTATGACCTTGGCACTCCGATAATACCCGCCCTCAGCCCACTTTCCCCAGAACTCTGCCTGGACCACTTGCCCTGGCATGGCCCATGTCATCTGGCTCTACCCCAGCTGCCCTCAGCAAAATGTGTCTGTTCTTTTTGTCAGGCTTCAGCTCCACGGAGCCCCATGGTGTGTTAATAAGTGAGAATCACTCTGTTAACTGACCACTGGTGACAAATGTGTAAGACGTGATACCCTGTAGTCCATGGTTACCCGAGACCAGGACATTAAACAGCAATGAGCACTAGTACAGAAAAGCATTCCCTTTTCTGTTATCTTTTTTTATTGAAGTATAATTGATTTACAGTATGTTAGTTTCAGGTGTACAGCAAAGTGATTCAGTTTTTTTGCAGACTATATTTCTTTATAGGTTACTATAAGTGTATTATAAGGGTATAATTCCTTGCATTATACAGTAAATTCTTGTTGCTTATCTATTTTATGTATAGTAGTTTGTATCTGCTAATCCCATACTCCTTATTTGTCCCTGTCTCCTTCCCTCTCCCCTTTGGTAACCATAAGTTTGTTTTCTATGTCTGTGTGTCTGTTTCTGCTTGGTATATAGATTCATTTGTATTATTTTTTAGATTCTACATACAGGTGAAATCACATAGTATTTGTCTTTCTCTGCGTGTCTTGCTTCACTAAGTATATTCTTTTAATTTTTCTGATTCAATTAATAAAGAAGTCTCAGTACTTGCCAATCCCCCTTCCTTCTCTCTCTGCTATTTTTCTTCAACCAGAGAGTTAGCTCAGGACTCAGAAGAGCAGGCAGGCAGCTGCATCAAGTACAAACTGAAAAACAATGTTTGTTTTGATTGTATGTGGAGCATTAATATTGGTTTTAAATGTATAGCATTTTCAAATGTATAGCAGTTATAAATTGTTTCCTTCCAAAATGAATTTATTTAAGATAAAAAATGAATCATCTTAAAGAAAATCACCAAGTATATGAGAAAACGGTGTTACAAAGACTTGTGAAAAATCACAAAAGTAGAACGCCAGAACTGGGGACATGCTTTAGCTGAAAGACACACACACTGTAACAGTGACAATTCCAGACACTTTGGACCAGCTGGTGGGGAAGGTGTCTGGATCCCAGACTTTCTTAATGTACCCTTGAGTCTCAGCTTTGAGGGTGAGTTTCATGCACCCTTAGGATGAACTCCACCTTTTTCCCCACTGTCCGTTCATTCATTCAGCCAGTAGGTATGTTTAAAAAAAAAAAAAAAAAAAACTAAAAGACCAAAATTTGCTGAGCAGAGAGCCCCATCCAGCACCAAGTATGAGCTCTGGGAGATGAAGCTGGGGAGAGGGGAGATGGGGCTGGCAGGCAAAATCGGCATTACAGGTGGGCTGGCGAGGTCTGGGTTCATCAATCAGGTGAGACCAGGCCTGAGTGGAGGTGAGCTCTGGGTGACGGTGGCCAGCTGCTTCTGCTGGACATGGGACATATGTGAGTCAGGTGATGAACCCAGACAGGTCTGCACCAGTGTTGGAGGCTAGCTGGGGATGTCACAGGTGTCACTTATTTAAATTTTGTCATGATAGGAGTCAGAAGCCCTGAACTCTGACTTCAATTCTGATTTCTGCTGATTGCATGACCTTGAGCGAGTCACTTTACCTCCCCGGACCTCAGTTTTCTCACTTGCAGAAGGACAGGGATGGGTACAGTCTCTTAGTTCATAGAGCAATTGGGAGACTTAAAAGTGAGCTTTAGATAAACAACAAGGATTTACTGGATAGCACAGGGAACAATTTTCAATATCTTGTAATAACCTACAATGGAAAAGAATCAGAAAACGAATATATATCACAAAATTATTTTGCTGTATACCTGAAACTAACACAACATTGTAAATCAACCATACTACAATTAAAAAAAAAGATTAAATGTGAGCTTCACCAAGGCAGGAACCACACTTGTTTAATGAGTTAATGTAAACCCAGTATCTGTCCCATATTATGTTCTAATTATCTTCATGAATTAATATGTAAACTGTTCAGCAGAAATGTTCTACCTATTGCAGGGTCTTGAAAATGGTAGGTCTGATGATACAGTCGTTCCCTCTACTCCTAGCACCAGCATTTTTCTGCAACGAGGATGAATCCACAGAAGGACAACAATGAGGGAAGCCAGTTGAGTTCAGCGGTTCCCCATTGATTTCAGGAGACTTAAACATGAGCAGACGCATGGGTCCCAGTTCCCAGGTGCAGCAAGGCACCTGTGTACCGAGCTCCTTCTCCAAGCTCCAGCTTTGGCCGTTTGGCCCTGCGTGGGAAGAGCAGAAAGACGCTGGGCAGAAACCCTGACCATGGAGCAGAGAGAAAGAAACTCCGGCTAGCAAGAGGGAAAAATCAAATGGCTTTTTATTCTCCTCTTGAAAACCGCCCGAGGACCTATGCTACAGGCAAAAGCCACAGGAAAGCATGTGGACTTTCCCAGTTACAATGACTAAGCTGCTCCTGCTTTTTGAAGCATCTTGAAATGGGGCTTGAAAGCGATCCATTTTTTCTCCAGAAAAACAGACACAGACACATTCCTGCCTTCTGAGCTCCAACCACCCACGAAGGAGGACAAAGTTGACTACATTTTGCAAGCTTCTTTGGAGCAGAAGGATAAATAGCTTCTTTCTTTGAAATGTTTCCTGAGTTCATTCAATAGAACATGACTAAGCACCTTCTTGGTCTAGGCATTCCCTAAGTAATAGGGATCCAGGATCCCACAGATAAACGGGAGACAGGCAAGACCAATAATGCAGTAGAATACATGAATTCTTGTTTGGGGTGAACATTGATGCTGTAGAAATGTAGAAGAAAAGCATCTTTTCCAGCCTTGGCTTCCAGGAGGAAAGAGCCTCTGAGCTGGGTTTTGCAGGATGAGTGATGCCGAAAACTTGGCCTCTGTGCATCAGTGCCAAATCGAATCTCAGAGACAGAGTTTTGGGTGAGGTAGGAAAGAATAGATGTATTGCTTTCAGGCAAAGGGGAACACAGCAGGCTCTTGCCCCTCAAAACTGTGCAATTGTGTGTGCCAACCTGGAGGGATTTTGTGAGGAGTTTTATAGCAATGGTTCAAGGGCAGGGTTGCTGATAAGGATTAGGGAGTATGCAGGGCCTGCCCTCCTTTAATCTGGCCTCAAATGGTCTCTCGAAAAGCTTCTCTGGTTCATTTAATCTGGAATGAAGAATGCTAACATCTTCCATTTGTTGGGGGTTTATTTCTGTAAAGAGCTCAAAGATATTGTTATGTGTATCCCTTGAGGTGGAACTAGGACCCTGTCCCAAGGCTGCACTATTGTTTCTTGGCTGCCCCTCCCTTGTCTCTGCATTCCCTCCCTTCCCTGATTAGCAACTGCTTGAATCTGCCCTTTGGAGCTCAAGGAAGGTCATGGAGGCTGGAGCCTATTCCCTACAAGAAATGGGGGACACGGAAAGGCTTCCGCAGGAGCCCCACAGGGTAGACGTTGGTTTGTTAATGAAGGAGGGTAAGATCCTCCAGGAAAAGGAAACAGCTTATACAAAAACCCAGAAGTGTGTCTTTGGTGGATGGGAGGGAGAGGTGGAGTCCCTGCAAACTGCTTGGCCTTTCTGGTCCTATAATAATCAAGGTGCCAGAGGCAAGAGAGGAGAAATGAAACTGGAGCAAGAGGAAAGGACCAAGCCATCACCAAAGTTCAGGCAGACACACTGAGGGACTTCGAGTTTATCCTGAGGACAGGAGGGAGCCATAAAGGATTTTCAGCAGGGAAGAGACACAGTGGGATTGGCATTTCAAGCTTTTGGAATCAGGGTGGAGGATGGACTAGAGGTGTGAGACTGTGGGCTAAGAGCCCAGCTGGGAGCCTTGCAGTATCCAGGAAAAAAATATTTCAAGAACCCGAAGAAGGGCAATGCCAATGATGATGACGAGGAGAAAGCTGGACGTGGAGTGTAAAGTAGATTGAAGAGCCCAGGGCGACTTCTAGTTTTCTATTCAATCTGCTGAACCAAAATTTAACTCCTTGAAGTCATGTACAATGTTATGTCAACTTCCAGCCTCCTAAGCAGCTAGCATGATGCCTTGCACAGAATAGATCTTTTTTTTTTTTTAATTTTTAAAATTTTTAATTTTTGGCTGCTTTGGGTCTTCACTGCTGTGCACGGGCTTTCTCTAGTTGCGGCGAGCCGGAGCTATTCTTCATTGCAGTGCACAGGCTTCTCATTGCAGTGCCTTCTCTTGCTGCGGAGCACAGGCTCTAGGCATGTGGGCTTCAGTAGTTGTGGCACACGGGCTCAGTAGTCGTGGCTCACGGGCTCTAGAGCACAGGCTCAGTAGTTGTGGTGCACGGGCTTAGTTGCTCCACGGCATGTGGGATTTTCCCGGACCAGGGATTGAACCGGTGTCCCCTGCATTGGCAGGCGGACTCTTAACCACTAAACCACCGGAGAAGTCCCCAGAATAGATCTTTGATAAAATGTTGTTAAAGGAGGGGGAATGAATGAGTGAGTGAATGAATGAATGAATAAAATCTTCCAGTAATACCTCTCTCAAGGTCACTGCTAATCTAATCAACACTGGTTATCACTTTTTGTCTTATCTTCTCTTTAGGGACAGTGGATGCCCCGAAGAGATGAGGGTGACAGGAAACTTCAGTCAGCTCAGATGAGAAAGCCCCCCACCTTCTCTCAGAAAGGCCCGGCTGGAGTGAGTGGAGAGAGAGCTCTGGGCAGGAAGTCAGGTCCTGGCCGCTGGCCTGACCTTGGCCATCTGCCTGTGAGGCTCGCCGGGGCCCAGTTGGGGATTTCGCCATGGGGTTGGGGCCTGGCCATGGAAGACAAGGCCGGGCAGTGGGAGGGGCCCGGAATTTGTGATGCAGTCACTTAATCACTGAATTTCAATACAGGTGACTTCAGAAGATTGCTGTAAGGAAAAAAAAAGTCAAAGCTGTTGAAGATGCTTATTACAACTGAACTTATTATGAGTTTTTGTGTGAGAGCAATATAGCAAAAATCCCCAGATTTAGAGCTACGGTTCTGTTGTTTTCTATTTACGTGGCCCTGGCCAAGTTGTTTAACTTCTCTGAACCTTAGGTTCAGAAAATAGAGTGTCTCTAGAACAGACTGGTGTAGAGATCAGAAGTGAGGCACATTATGCAAATGAGCTTAATCAACTGTAAAATGCAACCTACCTCTAAGGGATCATAATTGTCATTACTATAATCATAATGGGAAAGGCGACTAGAAGATGGCTCTTTTCTGGGAACAGATCATTTGGTGGCCTTGGAGAGTTCTTCAGGCATGGGAATGACCAACAGTCGCTGCCTCAATTTCCTTCATCAAGGCTTTGGGAGCCATGTCAGCAAAGAGCTTTGTGGTCAGCATGTGACCGAGCGATTTGACCCCCTCCAGGCAACTTCTTCAGGTTTAAAGGTATCAGGTAGGAATGGCTGCAAGAGATTTATCCAGAATCCATGCTTGGAGATTTTGCAAGTCACTTACCAGAGGCCTCTGATGCTCCAAGAACCTTGTGGTAGAGGAATGACTTCTTCCCAGAAAAGTTATCAGAGACCAAAGTTTCAGCCCAAACCCGGGTCACTAATTTGCTGTGTGACCTTGGGCAAGCCACTGCTTGCTCTGTGCTCTAGGAACCTCAATATGCAAAATGTGACATGGGCGCCATGATCTCTTTGGTGCCTTTCCATTCTCAACCTAGACATGCAATGTTCATGTCAATCAACCCACTTACCTGTGGCTGTACCCACTGATAGAAGGATGGTCTCTTGAGCTGATAGGGTGTTAGTAACCCTGATCTCTGGTCAACCCGGAGAAAAGGCCACAGCAAATGTTGAGGGTCTAGAGTCAGAGTTGCCTTTTGATTCCCGCAAGGGCCCGGCTAAGAACCCAGCAGCCCCCAGCAAGGTTGTTGCTTGTTTAGCAAAGATGCAAATAATGGAGGAGACAGGGGTTTTCTGACTTGACTTTTCCTATAAGGTCTAGAAACTAATATCACCCCTGGAAAAATCAGTGCCATCCTTCAAAATGGGATGTCTGATGTCACCGAGACAGCCAGTTGGGATGATGACAAGTTCCAAGGAGATGAAAATGAAATGAGAGAAAGAAAAATGGAGAACTAGAAAAACAACTGTAAGAAAAATTGAGCTGCAGAAGCTGATGACCAGAAAGGGAACTAGAGGCTTGATGTTTGGCCAAGAACAGTGAAGATAAGAATTACATTGCAAAACATATCCAAGAAACAGGATTAAAGAGGATGTGGTTTTGGCCAAGATGTGAGAGCAGACCCCACTGCAGACCACACTGGTTTCAAATTTGGGCATCCAGACCCACTTTCTTGCCAAGATGCTCAGCAAAGCAGTATTGGAGAGTCCCAAACTGGGCTGGTTGTAGATGCAGAAGACCTGCTTTCCAATACTTGTTCCACCATCTTCTCGCACTTGACCTTGGCAGGTCATGTGACCTCCTTATATAATGGCATGATCATCCCCGACCTGCTCATTGTTACAAATATCAAGTGAAACGATACTAATGCTGGGCCTGCGGGCAGGAAGCCAGGCATCCCATCCAATAGGGAATTTCCAGAACTGAGATATTTCCTTTCTCTGCAGCTGCCTCAGAAATGAAGAAGTAATGGGACAAATGAAACTCAGAATTATAAGGAAATTCAAAGATTTATCATTTCCCTTCTGCCCATGAGGACCCATGATAGCTAAACACTCAGCCAAGGTAATAAATTGAGTCAGTGGGAGGGGTGAATCTGATGAGTGGATGCCCAGTGTAGCTAAGACCCATTCAAAATACAGCCAAAACACAGATTAGATTTTTTTCAGATTTTGACCCTTTTATTGAGTTGAGGTCTTCCTATCCCCAGGCTCTCCATTCATTCAGCAAATATATGCCTAATATAGAGTCCCCGTCCAGCAGAGAATAGGAGGCACTTAATTACTGCTTGTTAAATGAATGAGTGAATCAATGAATACCAGGCTCTGTTCTAAGTGCTAAGATAAAGTCAAAAATGAATAAGTAGATCCTGCCTATCTTTGCTCAGAGTGTGGTGCAGAAGACATACATATAAAAAACCTTTAAAATACAGGGTGCAATCAAGTGTTGTAAAAAGGAAAGAACACAAAGGATCATGTGTCTTAAGGAGTCTGGAAAGACTTCATAGAGAAGGTCCAGCTACTTTTCCAAGCAAAGCAAATAACGCATGTGAGGGCCATGTTCTGGGAAAGGTGATCTAATTGGTATTGGTATTCAAATACCCAGCCTAGGGTATTTGAAAGTATTGACTCATGACATGTGCCCTTAAAGGTATGCGGGGCCCAGGTCAGCCCTCTTGATGGCCATTCTAAGGCCATCAAGTAGATATGGAGAGTTGCTGAAATATTCTTAGCAGATCAGATTGGTAGTTTGGGATAGATACCTTTGCCTTCAGTAAAAAGGATGGACTGGGTGGTAGATTTCTCTTGGCAGGAAATCACATTAAACTGTTTTAATAGAACTCAGACTGAGGCAGGGTCATCTGGGACAAAGAAGAGGAGGTGAATGCAAGAGATGCTTCAGAAGTGCAACAGATGGCATGCATACAGTGGAACACAACTCAGCCATAAGAAGGAATGAAAGTTTGTCATTTGCAGCAACAGAGATAGAAGTAGAGATTATCATACTAAGTGAAGTAAGTCAGAAAGAGAAAGACAAATACCATATGGTATCACTTATATGTGGAACCTAAAATAAACCTATCTATGGAACAGAAACAGACTCACAGACATGGAGACATGGTCCTACTGTATAGTACAGGGAACTATATTCAATATCCTGAGATAAACCATAATGGAAAAGAATATAAAAAAGAATGTATATGTATAACTGAATCACTTTGCTGTACAGTAGAAATTAACACAACATTGTAAATCAACTATATTTCAATAATTTTTTTTTTTAAAGAAGTGCAACAGATGGATCTTAGTGGACCAACTGGATGTAAAGGAGGTGAAGAGGAAAATGTAAGGATGGCCTCTGCACTCTGCTTTGGCCTCCTGGGTGAGTGGGCATATGGGAATTCTTGGCAGGGGAAGCAGATCTGAGAATAGCATGGTGGTTCTGGGGACTGTGGATCAGGATCGATCTGCAGGCCTTGCACTCAGCATGGCAGCCAACAGAGTAGTCACATACAGAAATGGTATCAAGGGATGGTCTGAGGAAGTTTAAAACCCCTCCTCAAAAATTCTCCATAGACTCCCTGCCTGAAGCCTCCTCAAATGAATAAAGTAAGGGAAAATGATGTCCCTCTTATGCAAATACAGCCTCAACACCAGTCCTTTACCCCGTCTTCCAACCAAACTGATTCCCCAAGGCCCTGGGAGGTAGAATTTCTGCATCTGCCACAGGGGCTTATTACATTTTGGTTGAAAGAAGAAAAGAAAGAAGGAAGAGAGGGAGGGAAAGGAGAGAGGCAGAGAAGGGAAGATGAACTTGTTGAAGTTGAGTGGCATCCAGGTAAATGTCCAGTGGGCGGATAGAAACACAAGTCTAGAGCTTATCTAAAGACTAATCAGCTGGATTATGAAACTTAAATGTGAGAGTCCACGGGAAAAAGAGTCCAGACCCAAGGTAACAGATTCAACTATAACAGGAGCCAGGCAGATAGGATAAGTGAGTGAAGGGAGGGAGCAATAATTAACAGAGAAATTGTGGGGAAGAGAGGAAGGGATTCTCTGGTGAGCCTGTGAACCTATGCTTTATCCAAAGGGACCACAGCCACTCTGCTCCCATGGATCGCTACCATGCGAGGATGCAGGCTCAGCGCTGCCAATTCTGATTCTGCCAAGACAGACCAGATATCCAAATTTTTAAATGAGAAATCATTCCCATTTTAAACATTAGCAATTACTTTTATTCTTTTGAATCACTGTACAAGGCAAACAGAAAAAATATCCAGGCCAGAACCAGGCGATGGGCCACCAGTCTGCAAATGCTAGTGAAGAGTGAGAATACAGGGACTTCTCCCCTGGTGGCACAGTGGTTAAGAATCTGCCTGTCAATGCAGGGGACACAGGCTCCAACCCTGGTCCGGGCAGATCCCACATGCCGCGGAGCAACTAAACTGGTGCGCCACAACTACTGAGCCTGCGCTCTAGAGCCTGTGAGCCACCACTACGGAAGCCCGTGCACCTAGAGCCCATACTCCGCAGCAAAGAGAAGCCACCACAGTGAGAAGCCCGCGCACCGTAATGAAGGATAGCTCCCACTCGCTGCAACTAGAGAAAGCCCGCGGGCAGCCACAAAGACCCAATGCAGCCTAAATAAATAAATAAATTTATTAAAAAAGCAAAGGTAAAAAAAGAGTGAGAATACAGGTATGACTCCTTCGTGAAGATCAGTATTTAGGGATGAACAGACAGAAAAAGCCAGTGAATGCAATGTCAAAAAAGAAGCAGCAGAGAGTAACACAAGAAAAGAACAGAGCCCCAGACACAAAAGGAGGACAGGATTTCCTGAAAGAGGGAGTGGTAGACGTGGTTTCACAATGGATCAGAGTTGTGAATAATTCCTTTAATTAAGTGAGGAGGTTGCTGATGAGACCATAAGAATTGCAGTTGAGCAACAGATATAGGAAGTAGATGGCCACAGTTAAGGAATTAATTGTAGAATTAATTGAGAATGTAAAGGCCACAAGTAGAGATCAGTCATTCAAGGTTTTTGCCATGGGAAGAAAGAAAAGCAAGGGAGTGGCTTGAGGGAAGATGGAGTTAAGGTAAGTACTTTTTTTTTTAAATAATGGAGAAGACTTGAGCATGTTGGTTGGAAGAAAGGAAGGGGATTGGAACGAGGGAGATCGAAAAGGCATGGAGCTAATGGGGAATGCCAGGTTCTGGAAAAGGCTGCAGGAGATTAAGGATATGGATTGATCTGTGACCCTCAAAAAGAGGGACCATCTCTTCTTCTAAGGCAGGAGAGAAGAGATGTCATAACATTAAGATGGGATTAAGTTTTGATAGGGGCATGGAGGCAAGCATTGAGGGAATTCTCATCTCATAGTCTCTGCTTATACTGGGGAGTATATTGTTTCCTGAGAGCTCTGAGGCTGGAGGAAGAGATGTAAGAGAATGGTGCAGGTTTGGAGCACTGCAGTGGACTGGGGCAGAAAGAAGTAACTAGGGATACGTGAAAGCATTGCTGGTGTAACCATTGAGGAGAGCGAGGTTTCCAGCAAGGCTGACAGCCTGGGAGTGGTCGGGAATTGGGGACATGATCAGATGACCTGGGTCTGGGCACTGGCGAGTGGGGGGGACAGCATGGTAGAAATGAGAGAATCGGTATGCTGGTGAGAGTGTGACCGACCGCAGGCTGGGCTGGGGAGGAAGGGAAGCCAGGTAGGGGCCGAGGGGCCAGGAGGAGATGACACAGTGACACAGAGTTGCTGAAGGGGAAGGAAGTGGAAGGCTGTGGTCCAAGAAATGTATTACTCAGCCCAACACCGTGAAATGGAGAAGTTCAGGGAGGTGACAGAGTCCAGAGGGTGGCCTTGTGGGGCAGGGGCTGAAGTGAAGCGGCGATGAAGTCATTTGAAGAGGGACCCAGAGCGCGCTGGAGAACGTCCCTGTTAGTTGGTTTACATCACCTGACTTTTTCCTTCCCTCCACCTACTCACCAAGGTCTTCCGTTTACACAGTAGATGGAGGTGATCTCCCAAAGGTGAGCTTTAGGATGAAGGGAAAGGAAAATAACCAGGAGAAGGAAATGACTGTTGGAACATAAAGAAGAGTGACCTTGGACGGGGAACACGTGGACTTCAATCCCAGCGCTTCTATTTCCTAGACCCCTTGTCCTTGAGCAAGTCAACTTCTAAGCTTCAGTTGCCCCACCTGTGAAATGGGGATGATGATCCCGGTCTCACTCACATTACAGCTCTCTTCCTAGACTCACATGGTTTAATGAGTCATAAAGCACACATCATGAACTGCACACAAGTTCTAGAAGGCATTCAGTAAATACTACAGTTAATGTTTATCATCATCGTGAAATCAAAATTGTATAAGGGAAAAGCTTTTCATGATTTTGAAATATAAGTAACCTCCTAATTGCAATGGGAGGGAAGTGGGGAAAAGCAAGTGGGCACATGATGGACTGGAGCAGTGAATTGTCCACAGTAAAGAACTGGGTGTGTGTGTGTGTGTAACTGATATAGTCTTCCTTGTCATCTCAAGGCACAAATGGTTCATGTCTCTTTTACTACGTTCAGTTAATCCCTAGAGCCCCAAGTTGTCCAGATTAGGAGGAAATGTAATAGTTCATGCTTAAGTGCCCCCTCCCAACCTCCTCATGTTGCCGGAGGACCATGGAGACCTATTCGGTCCAGCTGATCAGTCCTGCTGCTAAAGTGCAAGCAAAATGAGAGCTGGGTGATCTGACCCACCAATCAGTAGCCAGGGCTCTTGGCTGCCACTGATTCCATCACAGCCCCTGGGGGGAACTGTGGACAGCTGACCCCCAACCACCCAAAGCGGTTCCCTGCTCCTTGCTCTAACTGTGCCTCCTCTTGTCTTGACCACAGTGCCACCCTTGGGCTTCCAAGGTAACAGCATCATTAGCGTAATCAGCTTGCCCCCAAAGCATGACTACTGCATCCACGTGGTGGGGGGCGGGCCAGAAGGTCTTCCCACCTCCGCCCTCACCCCCTGAATTCTCAGCCCGGACTCAGAACTCGAGTTAACCAATCCACTTGGAACCTCTTCAGACTCTCAGAAAGTGTCTAATCATTTTGGACTTGAAAGACAGGGTCTCGATTCCTCTCCTTTTAGGAGGTCACCTGGTCCTTAAGCAAATGTCTATTTGGTCCATTTGCTCCCCCTGTGGCCAGCTCTGCATTGCAAGGGGTGCTCAAAGGGGCAGCCTTTCTCTTTGGCCACCAAAGGTTCTTTCCTCCCTCCCTCCAGGGCAATGAGTGCCTATTTACAATGAGTGCCTCATTCTATGGCCTCAGTAAAATTTCTCTATAAACAAAGAAGTGTTTCTCCTAGAGAAAAAAATAGCTGGCAGTCCCACTGGAAAATGTTAAGATCCCTGACCAGGCACTTCCCACAACACACACACACACACACACACACACACACACACACACACACACACACGGCTTGTCTGCACTGACTTACGAGTGCACTAAAATTCTGGGAAACATTCTTTTCCCCATTTTGATTTAATCAGGGCAGGGATTGTCAACTCTAGGACCTCTCTGGCACCTTCCAGCTCTAGTTATCTTCCCCTAATTCATTCATTATCACATATATGTCAAACCCCTAATGCTAGGTGCTGGTGCTGGGGATACAGGACAAAAATCCCTGCCCACCTGCATGCCTGCCATTCTTACACCATTAGGTGGATTATTTAATAATGCTTTGCTCTCAAGTCCCTGCATGTAAGCCAGAAAAGTTGCATGTGTTTTGCAGAACAATTTCCCCCAACTTCACTCCCTCCCCCGCACAAATACCTTCAGCATCCTTATTCAGACCCTCTCTCAGACTCCAATTTACGTAGATACAGGGAGAACTTTGGAGTGTAGCCAGTGCTTTGCAACCGCAGGTTCCACCAGCGAGCCACCTGAAACTATTAACAAAGAAGGAGCTTTTCTTGGGCTGAACTTTCCCTTTCTCGGCATGCACGTTTTGCAACCAAAAGGGAGAAACAGCCCATCCCCAAGAGGGACTTATGGGGCCCCCGAAAGCCACCATTTGGTAGTGGTCCAGACACTGTTTCCCCAGCCCTGCCACAATCTCGTCCCCAAATAGAAGAAGTGGGGAACTCGGTAAACCAAAAGTCTTGCTTCCCTACTCATTTCCCTGCCTGATACTAAATCATCCCATAATTCAGATATCTGGGAGAAATGCTGTGAGATTCTTGGGCTGTTCATTAGTTCAAACAATATTTGTTGAGAACCCATTATAGGAAAGACACTGTACCAGGTGCTGGGGTCTGGTCTGGGCAAGGGCCTTGAGGTGGGATGGAGCACGGAGGGTTCTAGGAGCCAAGAATGACTCTGGGGGCCACAGGAGGTTAAAGGCAGACAAGGACCTGTCAGAATGTGAACTTCCGGTGAGAGCTGGCTGCTGGGTGAGGGAGCTGATACCCTAACTCGATTTGGGGGCTGCTCCTCTCTGACCCTCAGTTTTTGTCAGCCCCTAAAGGCTCTCTCCCTGTTCACACACAGACAAGAAAACAGCGATAAAAAAGAGCCTGGGAAATCGAGACCTGACTGCATGATATAGATGCCCAATCCACTTTCAGAGCAAGAAATAAGAGTGGAGGCTTGGGGACTTCCCCAGTGGTCCAGTGGTTAAGAATCCATGCTTCCAACTGCAGGAGGCACGGGTTGGATCCTTGGCCGGCGAACTAAGATCCCACATGCCATGTGGTGCAGCCAAAAAAAAAAAAAAAAAAAAAAGCATCAGGGGCTTCCTGGGCTTGGCCTTGTACCCAGAGACTGTCTGAGATCGTATTGCTCAGGCCCTCAGAGTGACACAGCTTTTTACACGTTGCTTACAAAACACCTTTGGCTTATTGTTTCATACGAGTCTCATGACAACGTCAGAAACGCTGTCTTACTAATCATACGTTACAGAAGAGGCCCAGAGAAGTCAAGTGACTTGTGCAAAGCCATCCAGCTAGACAGAAGCAGAGCCAGGCCTCTGGCCCTAGTGGCCTGACATTGCCTGGGGCTCTTTCCACAATTCAAGTTTCCCTCTTCTTTACCCCCTCTCTTCTCTTACACTTTCCATCTCCCTGTTTTCTTTTTGCTGCCTGTGCCTTTCTCCTGTTTGTGCCACCCAGCCCGCCAGCACAGCCTCTACCCCATGCACCCTATGCTCAGCCCAGGGGTGCCCAAATCTAGACCAGCAATCATCTGAGGGTAGGAGGACAGCTTAGAAAAAATACAGCTTTGGGGGGTGGGGGAGGGATGGATTGGGAGTTTGGGGTTAGCAGATGCAAACTATTATACAGAGAACAGATAAACAAGATCCTACTTTAGAGCACAGGGAACTATAGTCAATATCCTGTGATAAGCCACAATGGAAAAGAATATAAAAAAGAATATCAATATATATGTATAACTGAATCACTTTGCTGTATAGCAGAAACTAACACAACATTGTAAATCAAGTATACTTCAAGTTAAAAAAGGGGGGGAAAAAGAAAAAATAATCTTTAAATAATAAAATTACAGACTGCGATTCAGCAGGTCAGAGGTGAAGACCAGAACTCTATTTTTGTTAGGTTCAGTGGTCCTTAACTATCTGGAGGTCATGGATGCCTTTGCTAATCTGATGGCAGCTACGGACCTGCTCTCCAGAAAAATACACAATCACATAAATGTGGGACACAATTACAGAGGATTCTTGAAGCCCAGCCAAGAGCCACAGGTAAGAACCCTTGTCTAGACACGATGAACTGCTCACGTTTCCCACCCCTGACCACAATTTCCCCTACTGAGCCCTTTTAAGGTTCTTCTAATGGGACGATAGACCAGTATCATAAGCCTCACCTGGGAGCTGGTTAGAAATGCAGGATCTCAGGCCCACCCAAGACCTACGGAATCACAATCTGTACTTTAACAAGATCCCAAGAAGCTATGTGAGCACTTTAAACCTCTAATCTCTCTAAGTTCGCTCCAGAATGCACCCCTCCTCCATCCAGTAATCACCCAAGGTTCAAAACCTGCCAACCCTTGAGCCCATCTTAAAAGAACCACCATGAAGCTTTCCTGAGCCCCGTAGCTGGGGCTCTCACAGCTCTGCATCTCTCTGGTTATTGCAGTGATTCTGTGTGTCACTTGCGTTTCCTTCAGAGGACCCCAACACAGGTGTTAAAACACGGATGCCGGGCTTCCCTGGTGGCGCAGTGGTTGAGAGTCCGCCTGCCGATGCAGGGGACACGGGTTCGTGCCCCGGTCCGGGAGGATCCCACATGCCGCGGAGCGGCTGGGCCCGTGAACCATGGCCGCTGAGCCTGCGCGTCCAGAGCCTGTGCTCCGCAACGGGAGAGGCCGTGTCAGTGAGAGGCCCGCGTACCGCAAAAACAAACAAACAAAGAAACAAACAAACAAACCACGATGCCATAGAAGGCTGTCAAAGCAGTGTTTCTCTGTCTCCACTCCACCTGCTCTTCATGAGCTCTGTTTCCCTACGATGACCCCAAGTTCAGGGCTGTCACAGGGGTACCTCAGATGTGCTTGCCAGCCCCCTTGACACCGCCTGGGGCACCTTGGGCAGTGCAATCCCAAGAAAGTGACTTCTCCCACATTGTGCCACCCCTGGTTACAGTCTATCTGGGGAGCAGCATCGAGTCTTACACTGTCATTATCCTAACGATTTTCTTAGACGTGACCCCCTTGCCCAGAGCAGCCTCTCACTGTAGGGCTCAGGTGCTGGTCCCTGAGGACTGGCCCACAAGGCAGTCTAAGTGACAAGCCCCCCACTTGGCTGAGACCCATTCTCTCCCCCGCCAACCAACAAGAGCTGGCTGTTGCAGGTGAATCTTTCCTTTTCTTCCCCATAGGCTATCCCCCCCTGCTCCCTCCCCACAAACATCCCCGGCTCTTTCACACATATAAACTTGGGGCAGATCCACCTGGAACACAGGAAATGCCTGGATGCTGAAGCTTGGGGGTGAGCACTGCTTAGGTTTATTTATAAACTCAGCCCGACTTCCCGTGGATACTTAATCATCTCATCTGGAAAGCAGGCTGCATGTCTGGCTCGCTTTTCGCATCCTCCACCCCCAGTCCCCTACCTGGTGCTGTGCACTGAAAAGATGCTGTTTGTGTGTTATAACAAGGAGCTAGTGCAGCATCTGAGGAAGGGTGCTACGCTGAGAACCCAGAAACGGACAAATCCCCACAAACTCTGCTGTTCGTCTACTAGGTCACCTCAGGCCTCTCACAGCCTCTTTCTTGGCCTCAATCTCCCCATCCGTGAAACAGGAAGATAATCTCCAAGGTTCTGTTTTTATCTGACATTCTGTGCAAGAATAAAGAGTGGATTGCTCATCCTTGAAAGGCAAGGGATCTTAGAGCTGGGGCCCCAGGAAAATAAGCTCTAGGATTCAGAGCTAACGTGGAAGAGAACAGAAGGTAGCAGCCGGAGGAGAGGCCCGGGGAGATGTCTAGAGAGGACCTAGTGGGTGCAAGGCCTACTGTGTGTCTCACTCTAAGGCCTGAACCGGAGAAGAATCAGCATACAAAGGCAAGTGCGCCCTGTGCTAGAGGCAGAGGGGGAAGCAAGCGAACTGTGGAAGGGACCAAGGCAGGGGCGAGGTGCTGGCTTCTGATATGTCTAGAAAGCTCACTCTCAGTTCCTCTTTCCTTTGCCCCTGACACTGAGTGGGAGTCTGGGCCGATGATCAAGGTCCACGTGGGAGATCCGGGTTGGGGCGGGGGGCAGGGTCAGCCCACAGGGAGGAAGGAAGGAAAGATTATTCACCAAGAGGAACTTTTCCATTCCTCATCCGTGTGTTGTTGAGGAGGGGTCCCAGGGGGACTGGGGATTCTGGGGAACAGCAAAACCTTAACCCTGCCTTCTCGCCACAACTCTCCCCGGGGCCTTTCCCTTGCACGCCCTCAAGCAGGGCGCCAACCCTGACCTTGCACTGGGATGTTTGCAGCACAGCCCCATGTGAGACGTCTCTGGCTCCAAACCCAGCATCTGGAATGCAGGCTCCAGCCAAGTGCATTCTTCTCCAAGAAATCTGGGAACTTCCAGAACTGCCTCAGAGTGGGAATTTCCACTTGTTTCTCCCATCCTGTGATTGACTCTCCAGCTGGGGAGAGCAGCTCTTCTTGACTGAGCAGAAGTGACAGGGAGACGGCTACCATCTTCCTGAAGACTTTCTCTTCTGACTCATCTTTCACCTTTGATCTGTTTGTTGCCTGACACTTGCAGTGACTGAGTCACTTTCCAAAAATGGTGAGATCCCTTCCTGAAGCAGAGACATGGTTTCAAATACTCAGAAGTCTGCCTGAAAACTCAGAAAAAGAAACAGAAAACTTCTCTGTGTGACTATGGGTGACCCGGGGCCAGCTGCTCTCCCTGCCCATAGCAAGAATATGGTTTCCTTACATAAGAAGAGGGGATGTACTGTAAGATCTCTACAGGTGCATTGGCTCTAGGAGACGAGGCACGACAACTACCTAACAGAATCAAGAGAGAGCAGTTTCAAGATCTCAACATCTTGATTTTTTTAGGGGAATTATATTTTTATTTATAAAGACAAATTATCAATGTCATGAATGAAAGATGATACATCAGCATTTAACCTTTAGACAATAAAGAGGTAATAAAAGAATATTGTGGACAAATATATGTCCATAAATTCAACATGATACGTAACATCAACCAATACATCACAAGAAACAAATTACCCAAACTTTCCCACAAAGCAATAGACAACCTGAATAATCATATACGAAAGGCTGACATCTATCCAGTTAAAAACTTTCCAAATAAAACCTTCAGACTCAGATGTTCTATTACTTTTCAATATTATGGGGGTTTTGTGGGGTTTTTTTCTTATAGATTTACATTTTTTAAGATCTCAACATCTTTAAATTTGTTAACCTAGACAAAAATCCAAGGAGTGACTGGATTCTAGAAGGAAATGGGGTGCAATCCACCAAGTCCACAGAAAAGGACACTAATAGATTAGAGAGGAGTTTCCATTAATATGAGGAAAAATGTCTTGGAAGTTACGGTGAGATGGTCTGGGAAGACGTACATGACGTTACACAGTCTCCATTCCTGAAAATACTTGACTCATTCAGTAAGAATGACTAGAGCCGTTGGCAGAGCACTGAGCCAAACAGCCCAAGTGGGGGGTGAGGAGGTGGTAGGGGGGTTAAAAGGAGTCAGGCAGAATGAGTTAAGGCTCCTACAGGGGCACAAGCAGAGCAGTGCACAAGTTAATTTGTTCTCTTTGTCCTGCCCTTTTGGAATCACACCCAAGAGCCTGGCATGGCCTCTCCATAGATTCTCTGCTCTTAGATTCTCTAGGAAACCAATATCCATCCTGAGACATTAAGCCTAGTGCCTGGAAGTAGGGATTCTGGAATCAGTGTCCTGGGTGGGAATCTCAGCCCCACCTGCTATTACCTGTGAGATCCTCGACAAGTGAGTTAACTTCAGTTGCAATGTAAGGCAAGTTGGGTTGTTTGGAGGACCAATGAGACAATGCTGGAAATCACCCAGGCACAGGGCCTGGCTCCTGGGAAACACTCAGTGACACAAGCTAGTCCTCTTCTTCGCCACTACTGACCACTAATATGGACCAGATACAGTCGTTTGCTCTATAGAACCCATTTCTTATTACAAATGTAGTAATGGTTACAAATGGCAGACGGTTCTTCCAAAAAGTTCCATGTATTTCATAGACCTTGTCTCAAAGACTCTCTAAGAAAGAAAGGTCACCAGCTCCTTCCATGCCCACTGGGCAAAGACCAAGCAAGCTCAAAATCACGAGACAGTGGAATGGGGGAGTAGAGACCTGAATTCGAGGCTCGGCTTAGCCACCAACATGCCTCAAGGAATCCTATCATATTTGTAAAAGAAAAGAGTTCACTGAAATGAATGCTAAGGTCTTAGGTATTATGACTGCTTCTGGGGTTTCTGAGGAAATCTAAGACACAGCTGCAGCATGAAGGCAAGTGTTCTAATTCCAGTAATACTGTTCCTTTGCTCACTCTTGCTACCTAGGAATCCAGAAAGAAGCTGGGAAAACAGCCTCAGTAGCAAAGGACATGCTTCTTGTCTGCCTGCTGTGCTAACCACAGGCTCCAAATCCCATATTGACTTTACCACAAGGAACATCCCCGACTCCCCTTTAGATGTTGGCTAGTTTGGCAGAGGCTGAGGACAGAGGGCACCCAGATGAATGACCAGACAGCCACCTGGAGAATGTGCCCCTTTCATATGTCCTAGTCATGACAGCACAAGACACTGGGTTCTCCTTGGGGCAACTCAAGCAGGTTACTTAACTTCTCTGTATCTTGGTTGCCTGGCTATAAAATTGGAATGAACAATACCTACTAGATGGGGTTGGAGAATTGAAAGACTTGGCATTTGTAAAGGGCTTAGAATATTCCTGGCACAGAGCAAGTACTGCATTAGTATTACATGAAAATTTCTCTTGCAGCACTACATGATTTAGATGGCTTCTTCCAAGTCTTAAATCCGATGATTCTAGAATTCACTTTTATAGTTTAAAAAAACCCTATAGTTCAGCTAAGCTTCAATTGTGCCACCATCCTACATTTTAAAGAGCAAAGGGATTTAACACGCTGTTGGGGGAGGCTGCCAAGACGTCAGGACCCTTTCTTGGCTTGAAGGTCCCCTGGGATGTTGCTTGAAGGTGTTCCAGGGTTAAGCTCAGAGATGCTTTCATCGTCCTTGTGACCTCTCTTTCTCTTGCCTCCTTTCCTTTCTGCAGTTTTCACTTCGGAGAAAGCAGAATCCTTAAGAATAAACCGTTTGGTTTACATCTGTGGTCTCTGGGGATATAACTGTACCCTGCCCCTCCCATTTCTTTTTATCTCAGCTGCGAGTGGAAAAAGTGTCCAGTCCTGACCTACGGCTTCTCTCTCCTACTTCCTGGAAACATCCTCGGGTGCTTCACTTGCTCAGCACTTTCAAGATTCCACTTCGTCATTCATTGAGGATGATGCTGCCCTGGGCCAAGCTCTCTCCCATTGCTCCACCCTCTTGGTTTTCAATAAAAGGCAGGCAAAGCCACTGCAGGAGCAGAGAGGCTGAGACCAATCCAGAAAGCAACAGCTCCCACGCTGAATCTTGAATCCTCTCCCTCCAACATGAAGATGTCCGCAGCCCTCCTGTGTCTGCTGCTCACAACAGCCGCCTTCAGCACCCAGGTGCTCGCTCAGCCAGGTAAGCCCCCTGTCTCTTTCCCCTTGAAGCACATCACCCCATCCCTGGGTTATGATGGGCCATCAGAGCAGAAGGGTACCCACACTCTTGCTTTAACTACAAGATCAGGAAAGTCAGAGAGGCATAGGGGTGAGCTTGATCACAGAGCTTCCCTTGGGCAGAGCCTCGATGAGAATTCCAGCTGCAGACCCCAAATCCAGCTCCTTCCAGGACTCCAGCTCTGGAAGCCTGAACCCAGAGCAGTTACTGCCCTGGCTCCTTTCAGCAAAATTTGGGGACTGGGATATAAAGAGAGGGGGTTCTCTGGCAGGGTATTTCCAGATACTGTGGAGGGCAGAGGAGGAAACCTGGAATCTGGACTCCAGAGACTCAGTTTTGCAGAGGCAGTGGGTACCAGGGAAACTTACAACCAAGCATCGATTACTTGGAGCCTAAAGGGGACCCACAGCTGTGTCCCTGACCCTGATAACTTGGATTATTAGCTCCTCCTAACAGCACTTCCAAAAGTTATTTAGTTTTAACAGAGCTCCCTTCCCTCAGTTCATTATCGAGGCTGTATACCCATTTTAGAGCATAGGAAACTGAGTTTGTATGCTATTCTAGCATAGGCAGAAGTATTGGGATTTAAGCGGTTCTACCTCCACTCCTGACTCCCTTTTGTCTTCTCCTTACTCCTCTTTTCTGCTCTGATTGAGATCAGAAAGAACCTAGTCCATCCTAAAGTGCTTTTTCTTTGTGGTTCTATTTCCAGACGCAATTAACTCCCCAGTCACCTGCTGTTATACACTCACCAATAAGAAGATCTCGAATCAGAGGCTGATGAGCTATAGAAGAGTCACCAGCAGCAAGTGTCCCAAAGAAGCTGTGATGTGAGTTTAACACTTCAGGCCTCTGTGGTCCAGTTCTTCCTCGGGGCACTAGGGGCATGGCTCACAAATGTAAAGTCAGAGAGTTACATGACCTAATCCAATATCCAAACGTGCCCAATGGAAAAACTGCAGCCACAAGGGAAAAAGTTACTCCTAACATCACTCTCCATCTGGGTGCTTATTCAGACCATCCCAGTTTCTTTAGCCTGAAATCAGGATGGCTTTAACTGCGCCATCTACAGGACTGACTTGCCCTGGGCTCCCTCCTTCCACCTTCCTTCCTCCTCAAGTTCCCATGGCAGCGTCTTGAGGTAAATAGGCTGCATTCATAGGCTGAAATCTCAACGGAACTCCATCTCACCGTCGCCTCTCTTCTCCACAGCTTCAAGACCATACTGGGCAAGGACATCTGTGCAGACCCCAAGCAGAAGTGGGTCCAGGACTCCATGAGACATCTGGACAAGAAAAGGCAAACTCCAAAGCCTTGAGCACTCCCTCCACAACCCGAGAATCTGAAGACAGTTTGCTTTCTTCTGGCTTTCCCTAACTGCCCTCTGATGTTATCTTATTGTAATTTTAAAGAGTATGAACTTTATTGATATGAAACATGATGCTTTAAGTAATATTAATCTTATTTAAGTTATTGATGTTTTAAGTTTATCTTCCATGACTACTAGTGTTTTGTTTCTTTTTTTAAATGGAGGCTTGGGCAAATTGCTTTCCTCTGTGAATCCCAATTCTACCCCTGGGATGGCGGGAGGGTCCTTGCAAGGATGATTAATGAAAAACGTTTTGTTTTACATTCTAAGTCATTGCTGAAAGTGCTATTGTGGATGTGTATATTATGTAACTATTGAACAAAATATATATATTTTTGTACAAAACCTGTCTTTTGACATTTTCTTGAAGGAAATTAAAAAGCTGAGTATAGGGCTTCCCTGGTGGCGCAGTGGTTGAGAGTCCGCCTGCCGATGCAGGGGACGCGGGTTCGTGCCCCGGTCCGGGAGGATCCCACATGCCGCGGAGCGGCTGGGCCCGTGAGCCATGGCCACTGAGCCCACGCGTCCGGAGCCTGTGCTCCGCAACGGGAGAGGCCACAACAGTGAGAGGCCCGCGTACCACACACACACACAAAAAGAATATATGGCTTGTACTTATCTTTGATGAATGTATGAGATTTTTCTAGACAAATTACAAGATCATTAAGAAAAGGAGAGGGGATTCCCTGGCGGCCCAGTGCTTAGGACTCTGTGATCTCACTGCCGAGGGCCAAGTTTCAATCCCTGGTCAGGAAACTAAAATCCCACGAGCCATGTGGCGTATGGCCAAAAAAGAAAAACGAAAACAGAAAAAGGAGAACAGTGGGACCAAATATCTAGAGGTGAAAATGGTGATGACATGCCCATCAAAGAGGGAGAGAACCAGTTAGACGAGAATTGGGCTCCATGTGTGTGTCAAGTGATGGAGAAGATTAGGAAGGAAGGTTGAGTAGAGGGTTTTATTTATTTATTTATATTTTGGCTGCACTGGGTCTCCGTTGCTGCGCACGTGCCTTCTCTAGTTGCAGTGAGCGGGGGCTACCCTTCATTGCAGTGTGCAGGCTTCTCATTGCGGTGGCTTCTCTTGTTGCAGAGCATGGGCTCTAGGCACACAGGCTTCAGTAGTTGTGGCATGAGGGCTCAGTAGTTGTGGCTCGCAGGCTCTAGAGCGCAGGCTCAGTAGTTGTGGCGCATGGACTTAGTTGCTCCTCACAGGCTTAGTTGTTCCGTGGCACATGGGATCTTCCTGCAGCAGGGCTCGAACCCTTGTTCCCTGCATTGGCAGATGAATTCTTAATCACTGCGCCACCAGGGAAGTCCTGAGTAAAGGGTTATAAATGTTAAGGTGGAAAGTTAATACTCAGCCTCATAGGTTAACAGGAGATGTTGGAAATGTTTGGGCCAGTGAGGAAGGACATGTCCATGTTCAGAGGTTCAGAGATGAGTTTCGGTAAATGTAACTTACTGGCTTCCTGCAGACCTGCACAAGTAGGGACAAGGAAGAGGCTACTGCCATGGTCCAGGCAAGAGATGATGAGTGTCTGAATATGGAGTATAAGAGGTAACATGGGAGAAACCTGAGTTGGGCAGAGTGAAATGCTGGGTATCGTAGACGGGGGAGAAGGCCTGTGACTTAAGATGCAGAGGAAGCTCCTTCTACAACCTACGTTTTAAGGGGACAGCTTTCCCTGAAACCAGAATATGCACTTTTCTCCATCACTGTCTCCCAATCCCAACCCCAGGAGCCTGAGATCATATTTTAGATGGATAGGCCTCTTTTTCCAGAATGTCCACCTAAGGTGTCTATTCCTTTGCATGGCTTTTGACCTACCTGTGAGGCATTTGACCCACCTAGACACAGACAGCTCCTCCACTAAGGAAAGCAAATATCTTGCCCTATGAATAAACTCTGCATGGTGAATTTGCAGATACCAAGGCCACTCTGGTGGAGAGAGGGCTGCTGTATCAAGCTAGATCAGGCAGTGCCTTTGGCAGTAGGGGAGAACCCTGGTTGGCAGAAGGACACTTAGGTTCTAATCCCGGAACTGGCACTGACTCACTCTGTTACCTAGGGCGGGTTGAGTATTCTGAGTCTTCATCAATAAAATGGGGATGATGTTGTATTACATGTAGGAACCCAGCAGACCCTAGGTTTTGGGATCTGGGTGTATGTCTTTTGGAAAACTTTCATTTCTACCACCTAGAGCTGAAGAGGAAGAGAAGGTATTCTGCTTCCAGATTCCTGAGCCCATTCGGAGTCCCTGATTCTGGCTGAGGGATTCCATCAAAACTCCAAGGAACACTCCCAAAGTGCCCTGGTACATCAGTCAGCAGACAATTCACTGGCAGCTATTAATGGAACTCACTGACCCTCGTACCAGGTCCAACAGTACCCCCTGCCCGTCCTTCACTCCTCCAATCCTCAGCCTTGACAGCTCAAATTACAGTGGATGCCAGGAGGCAAAAACAGAATGAAGTGAAAGCAAATAGGGCATCACCATACAGCTTACTGAGCATCAGACCCTCTAATGCCAGGCTGATTTGAAGTGGAGGGTCTGGAAAGAAGGGAGGCTTAGGGGCAGGGCAATGTGTGTGCTCAAGTCCCCAAAATAACCTACTCACATTTCCTTTGCAACCCATATCTACTCACTTTCAGGAAACCTTGAATCCATTTTTGTTGTTGCCGTTGTTCCAGCTAAGCATGGGATTCCTTGCTCCTTGCATGGCGGATCTCTGAGCACATAGCACTGGCAAGAGGCCCTGTTCTAGGAGGGAATGCCAAGTGTATTCATTCATATCCTGTCCCTGCCAACAGTCTGTTCCGGGAAAGCTAGGCTTTTCCTATCATGCTTAAAATTCTTCCAGCCTCTTCTCATTGCCCCATTCTAAAGTCACTTCTACATGTTTTAGTATTTGTAATAGCAGCACCACACTTCCCGGTACCAAAATCTGTATTCACTCCTTATTGCCACTGTAACAAATTATCATAAACTTAATGCCTTAAAACAATACAAATATATTATCTTAAAGTTCTGGAGATCTTTAAAATGGGTCTGTAGGGCTGCATTCCTTCTGGAGACTCTACGGGAGAATCAGCTTTCTTACCTTTTCCAATTTCTAGAGGCTTTCTGCATCCCTTAGTTCCTGGCCCCCTCCTCCATTCATAGCAGCTTTTTTTTTCTCTGCCCCCACCACCCTTTCCACCTTCTCCTCACACACCTGATAATGGTGAATAAGAGACTGCAGCAAAAGAAATAAGCCAGAGAGAGAGAGAGAGAAGGGGCAGGTGATAGGCATCAGCCAGATCTGTGATTCTTCATTCATCTTCCCTGCATATAGCAGGAGAGCTATATGGGATCAAAGTTCACATATACTATTGAAATTAAGATGGTATTAACCTGAACTAGACTGTTACAAATTACAATAATAGCAGTAATTCTCATAGTGCCCACTAAGAAAATAACTCAAAAATATACGATAAAAGAGAAGAGGAGGGTTTTCCTGGCGGCGCAGTGGTTGAGAGTCCACCTGCCGATGCAGAGGACGCGGATTCGTGCCCCGGTCTGGGAAGATCCCACATGCCGCGGAGCGGCTGGGCCCGTGAGCCGTGGCCGCTGAGCCTGCGCGTCCGGAGCCTGTGCTCCGCAACGGGAGAGGCCACAACAGCGAGAGGCCCGCGTACCGCAAAAAAAAAAAAAAAAAAAAAAAAGAGAAGAGGAAATAAAATCGTACACTAGAAACTATGGAGCACAAAAAAATTTAAAAAGTAATGGAAAGAAGAGTGAAGTCAGTAAGATGACCAAATAAGATGTCCCTTGCTCATATCTCCCCATCAACAACAACAATTTTTCAGCTATCCATGAACAAAAGTGCCTTTTTGGAGCTGTGGGATCAAGCACTGTATGCCACAGGACCTGGGAGGAGTCTTGCCCACCCATTCATCAAGTCAAAAGCATATAGATCGAAGTTCTAGCTGTGAAATCTGCAGTAGTCCATGAATTGGCACTAGCCCCTCCTGTCTGTGGTTTGGAAGCCCCTGGAGAACAGTGACTTAGCCAATTACCTACAGATGAGAGAGCCTTTGTGGAAGTCCAGGTTTCTAGTGGAGAAGTTCCAGCACACCACACAGTTGGAGCAAGAAAATCAAGTTTGGATGCACTGGAGAGTGTAACAGGACCAGTTTCACATTACCTGCATTACCCCTCCCCCAGAGTGGTACAGCTCAGTGCCAAGAAGGACATTCTGGGCTGCTGTGCTTTCTCCTGAGACGTTGGGGGGCGGGGAGTGAGATTGTGTGTGTGAACCTCCCCAGCTCCCCAGCTACGTGGACACTGCCCCAGAGACCCATTTTTTTCCTGCTCCTCACAGAGTCTTGATTCCAAACTACATACATGACTAGGGGCCAGGAAGAGGCTGGGAGAGCAGCAGATAGAACTTTGGGGAGCCATTAGAAGGATGCAGATCCTAGTAATTGCATTACAGACTCCGAGAAGGCTGCAAGATCTCAGCTACAGATCCCCTAAGTGGCCCACGGGCACCCCGGCACTCCATGAGCCTCACACATACACACACACCCAACCTGTGGCTGGCTCCCTCTGAGTGTTCCCAACAATGGCAAGGGCGAGCTTTGGCAGACAGCTAGAGAGCACATGCAGAAAGCCGGCCTGAATCTGTGTCTCACGGAGAGATCTACTTGGGCTTTAGCCCCGCCCCTGAGAAAGCAAAGGAGGCTGCCAAGCACTTGGCAGGCTTGAGAGAAGGCATGCAAGTTAAAGAATTCTGCCACAAATGGGAGCTTAAAGCATGGAGCAAGCATATTTTTAGAAGTTCTGAGAGAACCTCAAAATCCCTAGCAGGGTTGACAGGAGGTATTTCTCTCCTGAAGTCACTCAGTAAAGACCGGAGGGAGTGACTGCTACTTCAGATTCAAAGAGAGCAACACAGGGCTTCCCTGGTGGCGCAGTGGTTGAGAGTCCGCCTGCCGATGCAGGGGACACGGGTTCGTGTCCCGGTCCGGGAGGATCCCACGTGCCGTGGAGAGGCTGTGCCCGTGAGCCATGGCCGCTGAGCCTGCGTGTCTGGAGCCTGTTGCTCCGCAACAGAAGAGGCCACAGCGGTGAGAGGCCCGTGTACCGTTAAAAAAAAAACAAAAAAAAACAAAGCAACACAAGACTTCAAGGAACATGAAAAGTCAAGGAAACGTGACACCATCAAAGGATCACAATAATCTTCCAGTAACTGTGACCCAAAGACACTGAGATCTATTATTTACCTGAAAAAGAATTTTAAATATCCTTTGAAAGGAATCTCAACGAGCTACAAGAACATGGAGAAAGACAATTCAACAAAATTAGTCAAAAAAATATATACACAAACAAAATAAGTTTAACAAGGAGACAGAAAATAGAAAATCATCTTTAAAAATTCTGTGGCTGGAGATACAATGAATGAAATGAAAAATACAATAGATGCCATCAACAGCAGAATGGACCAAGAAGAATTTGTGAAATAGAAGACAAGACCTTTGAAATTATTAGTCAGAGGACAACAAAGAAAAAATAAGTAAAAAGAGTGAAGAAAGACTTTGTGATCTATTGAATACAGTCAAAAGAAACAATCTGTGAATTACTGGAGTCCCAGAAGGAGAAGAGAGGGAGAAGGGGGCAGAAATCTTATTTAAAGAAAGAATGGCTAAGAACTTCACAAATCTGGAGAGAGATTTGGATATTCAAGTTCATGAAGTTCATAGGTTCCCAAACAAACTCAAAGAGATCTTCTCCAAGACACGTTGTAATAAAACAGTCAAAAATCAAAGACAGAGAGAATCTTAAAAGTGCAAGAGAAAAGAAGCTTGTAACTTAAAAAAGCAACTCCCATAAGGTTGTCAGTGGATTTCTCAGCAAAAACCTTGTAGTCAGAAGAGAGTAGGACGTTATAGTGAAAGAAGAAAAAACCAAAAAAAGCTGCCAACCAAGAACACTCTACCTGGAAAAGTTGTCCTTCAGAAGTGAAGAACAGATAAAGATTTTCCCAGATAAACAAAAACTGAGGCAGTTTATCACCTCTAGACCTGCCCTACAAGAAATGCTGAAAGGAGTTCTCCAAGCTGAAATGAAAGGACATTAATTAGTTATATGAAAATATACAATACACTGGTAAAGGTAGGCATATCGTCAAATTCAGAATACTCTAGTACTGTAATATGATTTTACACTTAACTCTAGTACAAAGGTTAAAGGAAAAAAGTATTAAAAATAAATATAGCTACAATAATATGTTAATGGTTACATGATACACAAAAAGTTAATTGTAACATAAAAGGGGGATAAATGAGTAGAGTTTTTGTATGCAATCAAAGTAAAGTTGTTAACAGTGTAAAATAGACTGTTGTATCTATAAGATGTATTATGTAAGCCTCATGGTAAACACAAAGCAAAAAACTATAGCAGATACGTAAAAGATAAAGAAAAGGGAATCAAAGCATACCACTATGAAAAAGCATCAGTTCACAAAGGAAGGCAGTGAGAGAGGAAGGAAGGTTCAAGGGAACTACAAAATATTAAGAAAACAATAAGAATGCACTCCTAAGTCCTTACCTACCAATTATTACTCTAAATGTGAATGGATTAAATTCTCCAAAAAAGGCATAGTGTGGCTGAATGGATTAAAAAGACAAGACCCAACTATATGCTTCCTACAAGAGACTCACTTCAATTTTAAGGACACACACAGGCTCAAAGTGAAGGGGTGAAAAAAGATATTCGATGCAAGTAGAAACCAAAAGGGAGCAGAAGTAGCTATACTTATATCAGACAGAATAGACTTTAAGCCAAAAACTGTAAGAAGAAACAAAGAAGGTCATTATACAAGGATAAAGGTGTCAGTTCATCAAGAGAATATAACAATAATAAGTACATATGCACCCAATATTAAAGCAACTAAATATATTAAGCAAATACTAACAGATCTAAAGGGAGAAATAGACAACAATATTAGTAGGGGACTTAAATACCTCATTTTCAATAATGGCTAGATCATCCAGACAGAAAATCAATAAGAAAATATTAGACTTGAACTATATTTTAGACCAAATGCACCTGACAGACATATACAAAACATTTCATCCAACAGCAGCAGAATACACATTCTTCTCAATCACACACAAAAAAACATTCTCCAGGGTAGATTATGTTATAGATAACAAAATAAGTCTTAGCAAATTTTAAAAGATTGAAATTATGCCAAGTATTTTTTCTGAACACAATGGTATGAAACCATAAATCAATAACAGGAGAAAAACTGGAAAATTCACAAATATGAAAATGAAACAACACACTCCTGAACAATGGTTCAATGAAGAATCAAAAGGGAGATCAAAAAAACAAAATCTTGAAACAAGTGGAAATGGAAAAACAGCACACCAGAACTTATAGGCTGCAGCAAAAACACTCTAAGAGGGAAGTTTATAGTGATAAATGCCTTCATCAAGAAAAAAAAAATCTCAAATAAACAACCTAACTGTACATCTTAAGAAACCAGAAAAAAGAGGAACAAACTCAGTCCAAAGCTAGCAGAAGAAAGGAAATAACAAAGATCAGAACAGAAGTAAATTAAACTGAGTCCAGAAAAACAACAGAAAAGATCAACAAAACTAAGAGCTGTTGTTTTTTTCTTTTGAAAAGATAAACAAAAGTTGACAGTTAGTTACACTGAGAAAACTAAGAAAAAGAAGAAAGAAGGCTCAAATAAATATAAAATCAGAAATTAAAAAGAAGACATTACAACCAATACCACAGAAATACAAAGGATCATAAGGGACTACATGAACATTTCACACCAACAAATTAGATAACCTAGAAGTAATCGATAAATTCCTAGAAACTTACAACCTAGCAAAACCAGATCATGAAGAAATAGAAAATCTGAACAGACCAATAATAAGGAGATTGAATAGGCAATCGAAAATCTTCTAACAAAGAAAAGCCCAGGACTAAAATGTTTCCCTGGTGAATTCTACCAAACATTTAAAGAAGAATTCATGCCAATTTTTCACAAAGTCTTCCAAAAATTTGAAGAGGAGGAAACACTCTCAGACTAATTTTCCGAGGCCAGCGTTACCCAATATCAAAGCTAGACACTACAAGAAAAGAAACCTACAGCCCATGTTCCTGATGAATATAAATGCAAAAATCCTCAAAATATCCCAAGCTGAATTCAAGACCACATTGAGAGGATCTTATACCATGATCAAGTGGATTTATCCCTGAGACGTAACTATGGTTCAACATACACAAGTCAATAAATGCGATACAACACATTAATAGAATGAAAGATAAAAACCACGATTTTCTCAACAGATGCAGAAAAAGCATTTGATGAAATGCAACATCCTTTCATGATAAAAACTTTCAACAATAGGGGTATAAAAGGAACATACCTCAACATAATAGAAGCCATAGATGACAAGCCCACAGCTAACATCACACCCAACAGTGTAAGGTTGAAAGCTAAAACAGTGGTTTTAAAACGTGTCTGCAAATTCTTTTACACTCCTTACATTAAGATACATGGTCTATGTTCCCTAGCCTTGCACCTGGGAGCCTAAAAGGAAAATGGGGAAATTCCTTTCATCTCCTTGGCCTTGGTATCCCTACCTCCTTCCTTGTTCTACAGAAAGTGTTTTATTTCAAAAAGCAGGACCCTTAATAACAGCCAGAGGTCACATCCTGTGGTCTGACTGGGTATAGCCCCTACCTCCCCTACCGCTCCTTATCTTAGAAGGAAAACAGGCCAGCATCAACTCGCACTTTTCTCTTTCATCTCCTAACAGCTTCCTCAGGGCAGGGTGGTGGCTCGGCCGATTTATTACTCCATGCTGTGATTCATCCAGAAGAATAAGGGCCTCTCACCCACTGACTTTCTCCCTATTCCTGTGTGCTCTCTATAAAAAGTAGGCAGAGCCACCACAGGGGAAGAGAGGCTGAGATCAACTCAGAAACCAGCAACTGCCATGGTGAAGCTGAAATCCTCACCCCCCAACACAGAGGTCTCGGTAGTCCTTCTGGGTCTACTGCTCACAACAGCCACCTTCAGCACCCAGGTGCTCCCTCAGCCATGCAAGGCCCCCTCTTCTTCCCTTTGAAGCACATCACCCCATCTCTAGGTCATGATGGGCCTTCAGAGCAGAAGGGTACCCACACTCTCACTTTAACAACTGTTTTTACAAGATCCGAAAAGTCTGAGAAGGAGAAGGAATAAGCCTGACTGCACGGCTGCTCCTGGGCAAAGCCAGGATGGGGATTCCAGCTGTGGACACCAAATTCAGCTCCTTCCAGAACTCCAGCTCTGGAAACATGATCCCAGTGCAGTTACTACCCTGGCTCCTTTCAGCAGTGTTTGGGGACCAAGATATCAAAGAGAGAAGGTCTGTACCAGTGGGTGTGCAGAATACTTCCAGATATGGTGGAGGGCAAAGGAGGAGTCCCAGAATCTGGACTCCAGTGACGTAGCTCTGCAGAGGCAGTGGGTAACAGGAAAACTCATGACTGGGCATAGATTGGCTGGAGCCTAATAGAGGACCCATACCTGAGCTCCTCTTGCCCTAAGGAATTGTAATATTCTATTCGGCCCTCCAAGCAGCCCAGAGTTGCCGTCAGTTCTTCTCTCGTTTGGTGATGGCGTCCTCCCACTTCACAGCACATGCAAGTGAGACGGAGAGTTTAAGGAACACTTCAAAGGGCAGATCACTGGGTTGAGGATGGGCAGTTTCCCTTTTCTTTGACTCCTCCTTCTATGGTTCTCTACTTTATAAAGAGAAAGCCCCGGAACACAGTGTAAGGGGCCTTTCTTTTGTTATTTCACTCAGAAGGAATTAATCATTCAACCACCTGCTACTATAGACTCACCAATAAGTGGATCCCCATCCAGAATCTGGAGAGCTACAGAAGAATTATCAGCAGCCAGTGTCCCCAGGAAGCTGTGATGTGAGTGAACCACGACCACCCACGTTCAACCCTAGGTCCTGAGTTCTTCCCCTGGGGCAGTGGAGCGGGTTATTATCAGACTGAGTTGGAGATGCTTTAAACCATCTCTAATCCAGTCATAGAAATTTTCCATTGGGAAAACTGAATTCAAGAAAATAAAGAGACTTCTCCCTCCCAGGTCCTGTCCAGTCATTGGTTCAGCTCTACAGTTCCTTCATCCAGGATCCAGGATGGCTTCCCCTGGACCAGCAAAGGCAGCTGCTTCTCCTAAGGCCCTTTCTTCCCCCTCCATCCCTGGGGCAGCTCCATCATCCAGACTATCGGGCCAGGCATGTTTCCCATACAGTAGGTTACACTCCCACGCCTGAATACTCAAGGCTCCCCGTCTAACTCTGCCGTCTCTCCTCCATAGCTTCAAGCCCAAACTGGCCAAGGAGGTCTGTGCTGACCCCAAGCAGTAATGGGTCCAGGATGTCAGGACAAGAACACTCAAACACCAAAGCTTTGACACTCATGGGTGCACTGACAATCTCTCCTAGACAATCTCTAGGAGAGAGTATGAAAAATATACATTAGTCATATATTGGTTGTTTTTGTCTTCATTTGGTAAGTATTGCAAGAAAGAGATGAGCTCAGAAAAGAATGGACAGGTTTTAAAGTAGAAATGAAATAGTATAAAGTCTCCAGATCCAGGACCTGAGATTGTTGGGAAAGCCATCTGTTTCTGGGTCCCAAACCTTAAAAGAAGGAATTTAAGGGGAAAAAGTAAAAGGATTTTAGTAATAAGATTCAGAAAAAGAGCTCTTAGTTGGATGAAGTGACTTAGGGAGAAATCAGATTGAAGTTGTTGCCTTGACATTTCAAGCCCCATTAAGAAGAGGGAGAGAAAGAGAAAGAGAGAGAGGGAGAAGAAAAAGCAGAAACCATTTGAGAAGGTTACCCAGAAATAAACTTGGGCTGTGGCTGTTGGCATATGAAATTGACTGAGTGGAAAGGTATCAGCCTACTAAGTTATCAAGAGAATTATACTATATTGCCATTAAAACAGTGAATGAATGAGCTTGGACTGGAAAAAAAAAAACAAAGAGAGAAGCCATTGACAGTTCAAGATGAAAACAAACTCCAAATACTACAGTGCAGCAAGCAGTCTTCAAAGGCTGCAGAGCCCCCATAGAAGATCATGTCTCTCTTCCACACCCACTTCAAAGGTGGCCAAGGGGAATAATGTGAAAGGAGGGTCCTCACAAAGGCAGTCAGGAGCCAGGATCAGAAAGTCAAAAGAGACTCCCCAGATTGCAGAATCAAGCCTCATCAAGGGTGAGAGACTTTTCCAACCTCTTCCTGAAGGACTGCAGGATTGCTACAGAGTACTGTCCACTGGGATCTACCAACTTCTCCTCCATGAGTGAGGGTGTTGATGGCAAGTAGCCTGTCCTCTGCAAACTTGATATATTACATTAGGGGCAAACAGTTTGTCCTTTTAGTTCACAGGTCACTGGACAAAATATATCCGTATCTTCACCTGACAGAGAGGACCACCTGCTATCCAGAGATCCTGGACATATAGGTTGATGCAATGACTACATAGGACCTTGGGTTGTCTCTCTCAGGGATAGGTTAATTGTGTTAACCTATGTTGAGAAGAAAGGGAGCATAGGACAGACTATGATAGAAACTATTAGCCCTAATCAAAATTCATGTGCTCATCTGCATTTCTCAGCCTCCTTTGCACTTAGACTAGAGTCATTTGATGCATGAAGGTCAACAAGACGTAGACAGATGTGATATAAACCCCTTCCACGCCTGGTTCTTTAAAACATCCTACACAACCTATCCACTCTCTCTCTCCCTACCTCAGTGAACTTGGAGGCCACACATTCCAGATGGTGGCTGTAATTTACAAGCAAGCTGGATCTTAGTCAATCCTCAGAAGAGAGCACTCTTGACAAGGCAACCTGACCAATATCAGGCTATGACATAAACAGAAAATAAATGTTGCAATAAGCTACTGAGATTTTCATGATTGTTATTGTTGAAGCATAGGCTAGCTTTACTGTGACCAATGGCTCAGGAAAATACATCCAGCATTCTGTGCCTCAGTTTTACCCTTTGTGTGAAAGATTGAAGTTGATTGCTCCAAAAGGACTATATGAGATAATATAACAAACAAAAAGAGTCTTTTAAATACAAGACTTTTAAATATAAGGTTTTTTATTTATCTATTTATTTATATTTATAATTTTTAGTGGGGTATAGTTGATTTACAATGCTGTGTTAGTTTCAGGTGTACATCAAAACCAATCTGTTACACATATACATATATCCACTCTTTTTTAGTTTCTTTCCCCATATAGGCCATTACAGAGTATTGAGTAGACTTCCCTCCCTGTGTTATACAGTAGGTCCTTATCAGTTATCTATTTTATATATAGTAGTGTGTATGTGTCAATCCCAATCTTCCAATTTATCCCTCCCTCTCTTACACCCCTGGTAGCCATGAGTTTATTTTCTACATCTGTAACTCTATTTCTGTTTTGTAGATAAGTTCATTTATAGCCTTTTTTTAGATTCCACATATAAGTGATATCATATGATATTTGCCTTTCTCTGTCTGACTTACTTCACTCAGTATGACAATCTCTAGGTTCATCCATGTTGCTGCAAATGGCATTATTTTGTCCTTTTTATGGCTGAGTAATATTCCATTGTATATATGCACCACAATTTCTTTATCCATTCCTCTTTTGATGGACATTTATCTTGCTTCCATGTCCTGGGTATTGTAAACAGTGCTGCAGTAAATATTGGGGTGCATGTATCCCTTCAAATTATGGTTTTCTCTGGATATATGCCCAGGAGGGGGATTGCTAGATCATATGGTAGCTCTATTTTTAGGTTTTAAGGAATCTCCAGACTGTTCTCCATAGTGACTGTACCAGTTTATATTCCCACCAACAGTGTAGGAGTGTTCCCTTTTCTCAACCCCCTTTCCAGCATTTGTTTGTATATTTTTTCGATGATGGCCATTCTGACCAGTGTGAGGTGATACCTCATTAAGGAAACAATCCCATTTACTATCACATCAAAAAGAATAAAATACCTAGGTATAAACCTATCTAAGAAGGCAAAAGACCTATACCCAGAAAACTATAAGATATTGATGAAAGAAATAAAAGATGACACAAACAGATAGAGAGATATACCATGTTCTTGGATTGGAAGAATCAATCTTGTGAAAATGACTATACTACTTACAGCAATCTACAGATTCAATGCAATCCTTCTCAAATGACCAATAGCATTTTTCACAGAATTAGGACAAAAAATTTTACAGTTTGTATGGAAACAAAAAAGATCATGAATAGTCAAACAATCTTGAGAAAGAAAAACGGGGCTGGAGGAATCAGGCTCCTGGACTTCAGACTATACTACAAAGCCACAGTCATCAAAACAGTATGGTACTGGCACAAAAACAGAAATATATATCAGTGGAACAGAATAGAAACCCCAGAGATAAACTCATGCACCTATGGTCACCTAATGTATGGCAAAGAAGGCAAGAATATACAATGGAGAAAAGAGAGTCTCTTCAATAAATGGTTTGGGGAAAACTGGACAGCTACATGTAAAAGAATGAAATTAGAACACACCCTAGCACCATACACAAAAAATAAGCTCAAAATGAATTAAAGACCTAAGTGTAAGACCAGATACTATAAAACTCTTAGATGAAAATAGAGGCAGAACACTCGTTGGCATAAATCACAGCAAGATATTTTTCAATCCACCTCCTAGAGTAATGAAAATAAAACTAAACAAACAGGACCTAATGAAACTTAAAAGCTTTTTCACAGCAAATGAAACCATAAGCAACATGAAAAGACAGCCCTCAGAATGCGAGAAAATATTTGCAAACAAAGCAACCGACAAGGGATTAATCTCCAAAATATACAAACAGCTCATGCAGTTCAATATCAAAAAAACAAACAACCCAATCAAAAAATGCGTGGAAAATCTAAACAGACATTTCTCCAAAGAAGATATACAGATGGTTAAAAAAGCACATGAAAATATGCTCAACGTCACTAATTGTTAGAGAAATGCAAATAAAAAATAAGGTCTTTTAAATATAAGGGGTTTTTTCAGAGCAACTCTGAGAAGCAGGATTTACTTTTATAAATGATTTCACAGGAGAGGAAGTCACTTAAATTCCCTAAGCCTCTGTTTTCTCATCTTTAAAATGGACTTAACTAGAATACCTACTTCGTAGGTTTTTTGGGAGGATTCAATGAGTCAACCCATGTGAAGTGAAATAATATGGTAGCTTGCATAGATTACTGAAGTTAGCATTGCTATTGAGAACTTGCTATTTGCTAGACACGTTAGAATTTTTTTAATTAATTAATTAATTAATTTTTGACTGTGTTGGGTCTTTGTTGTTGCATGTGGGCTTTCTTTAGTTGCGTTGAGCAGGGGCTACTCTTTGCTGCGGTGCACAGGTTTCTCATTGCGGGGGCTTCTCTTGTTGCAGAGCACGGGCTCTAGGTGCAAGGGCTTCAGTAGTTGTGGCACACAGGCTCTAGAGCGTAGTCTCAGTAGTTGTGGTGCACGGGCTTAGTTGCTCTGCAGCATGTGGGATCTTCCCAGACCAGGGCTCAAACCCGTGTCCCCTGCATTGGCAGGTGGATTCTTAACCACTGTGCCACCCAGGAAGCCCATAGACATGTTAGAACTTTTATACTAACATATATTGGAAGGTAATTTTCCTCCAAAAGTAACAAGAAACTGCACACTTGGTCTCAGTGACCCTAGAGAAAGAGAGGTAACAGACCCTATTTTGCATGAGGGAAAACCAGGTCCAGGGACTTCATTGTGCTAAAAGTTTCACAAGACGGACGTTCTAGAATCAGCTTACCCTAAAACACACCACGTGAGGAGAGACCTTCAAGATGGCAGAAGAGTAAGATGTGGCGATCACCTTCCTCCCGACAAATACATCAGAAATACACCTACATGTGGAACACCTCCTACAGAACACCTACTGAACGCTGGCAGAAGACCTCAGACTTCCCAAAAGGCAAGAAGCTCCCCACATACCTGCATAAGGCAAAAGAAAAAAGAAGAACAGAGACAAAAGAATAGGGACAGAACCTGCACTCTGGGAGGGAGCTGTGATAGAGGAAAGGTTTCCACACACGAGGAAACCCCTTCGCGGGCGGAGACTGCAGGTGGCGGAGGGAGGAAGCTTCGGAGCCGCGGAGGAGAGAGCAACAACGGGGATGCGGAGGGCAAAGCGGAGAGATTCCCGCACAGAGGATCGGGGCCGACCGGCACTCACCAGCCCGAGAGGCTTGTCTGCTCACCCGCCGGGGCAGGCGGGGGCTGGGAGCTGAGGCTCCGTCTTCAGTCGGATCCCAGGGAGAGGACTGGCGGCGTGCACACAGCCTGAAGGGATTAGTGCACCACAGCTAGCCGGGAGGGAGTCTGGGAAAAAGTCTCGACCTGCCGAAGGGGCAACAGACAATTGTTTTGGGGTGCGTGAGGAGAGGGGATTCAGAGCACCGCCTAAACGAGCTCCAGAGACGGGCCCAAGCCGCGGCTATCAGCGCAGACCGCAGAGACGGGCATGGGACGCTAAGGCTGCTACTGCAGCCACCAGGAAGCCTATGTGCAAGCACGGGTCACTATCCACACCTCCCCTCCCCGGAGCCTGTGCAGCCCCCCACTGCCAGGGTCCCGTGATCCAGGGACAACTTCCCCGGGAGAACCCACGGCACGCCTCAGGCTGGTGCAACGTCACGCCAGCCTCTGCCACCAGAGGCTCACCCCGCTTTCCGTACACCTCCCTCCCCCCTGGCCTGAGTGAGCCAGAGCCCCCAAATCAGCTGCTCCTCTAACCGAGTACTGTCTGGGTGGGGAACAGATGCCCTCAGGCGACCTACACTCAGAGGCGGGGCCAAATCCAAAGCTGAACCCCAGGACCTGTGCAAACAAGGAAGAGAAAGGGAAATTACTCCCAGCAGCCTCAGGAGCAGTGATTAAATCTCCACAATCAACGTGGTGCACCCTGCATCTGTGGAATACCTGAATAGACAAAGAATCATCCCAAAATTGAGGCAGTGGACTTTGGGAGCAACTATATATACGTTTTTTTTCCTTTTTCTCTTTTTCTGAGTGTGTACGAGTATGCTTCTTTCTGTGATTTTGTCTGTATAACTTTGCTTTTACCATTTGTCCTAGGGTTCTGTCTGTCCGTCTTTTTGTTTGTTTGTTTTTTTAGTATAGGTTTTAGCGCTTGTTATCATTGGTGGATTTGATTTCTTGGTTTGGTTGCTCTGTCTTTTTTTATTACTTTTTAATTCTTTAATTTTTAATTTTTATTTTTAATTTTTTATTTTAATAACTTTATTTTATTCTATTTTCTTTCTTTCTTTCCATTTTCTCCCTTTTATTCTGAGCTGTGTGGCTGACAGGGTCTTGGTGCTCTGGCCAGGTGTCACGCCTGTGCCTCTGAGGTGGGAGAGCCGAGATCAGGACATTGGTCCACCAGAGACCTCCCGGCTCCATGTAATATCAAATGCCGAAAGCTCTCCCAGAGATCTCCATCTCAATGCTAAGACCCAGCTCCACTCAACGACCAGCAAGCTAGAGTGCTAGACACCCCATGCCAAACAACTAGCAAGACAGGAACACAACCCCACGCATTATCAGAGAGGCTGCCTAAAATCATAATAAGTTCACAACACCCTAAAACACAATACTGGACGTGGTCCTGCCCACCAGAAAGACAAGATCCAGCCTCATCCACCAGAACACAGGCACCAGTCCCTTGCACCAGGAAGCCTACACAACCCACTGAACCACCCTTACCCACTGGGAGCAGACACCAAAAACAAGGGGAACTATGAACCTGCACCCTGCAAAAAGGAGACCACAAACAGAGTAAGTTAAGCAAAATGAGAAGACAGAGAAACATACAGCAGATGAAGGAGCAAAGTAAAAACCCACGAGACCAAATAAATGAATAGGAAATAGGCAGTCTACCTGAAAAAGAATTCAGAGGAATGATAGTAAAGATGATCCAAAATCTTGGAAATAGAATGGAGAAAACACAAGAAACATTTAACAAGGACCTAGAAGAACTGAAGAGCAAACAAACAATGATAAACAACACAATAAATGAAATTAAAACTTCTCTACAAGGAATCAATGGCAGAGTAACTGAGGCAGAAGAACGGATAAGTGACCTGGAAGATAAAATAGTGGAAATAACTACTGCAGAGCAGAATAAAGAAAAAATAATGAAGAGAATTGAGGACCGCAGGTTTCCCTGGTGGCGCAGTGGTTGAGTCCACCTGCCAATGCAGGGGACACGGGTTCGTGTCCCGGTCCAGGAGGATCCCACATGCCGCAGAGTGGCTAGGACCGTGAGCCATGACCACTGAGCCTGCGCGTCTGGAGCCTGTGCTCTGCAACGGGAGAGGCCACAACAGTGAGAGGCCCGTGGACCACAAAAAAAAAAAAAAAAAAAAGAATTGAGGACCATCTCAGAGACCTCTGGGACAACACTAAATGAACCAACACTGGAATTATAGGGGTCCCAAAGGAGAAGCGATGATAAAAGGGACAGAGAAAACATTTGAAGAGATAATAGTTGAAAACTTCCCTAATGTGGGAAAGGATATAGTTAATCAAGTCCAGGAAGGACACAAAGTCCCATACAAGATAAACCCAAGAAGAAACACACCAAGACACATATTAATCAAACTATCAAAAATTAAATACAAAGAAAAAATATTAGAAGCAGCAAGGGAAAAACAACAAAAAACATACAAGGGATCCCCATAAGGTTAACAACTGATCTTTCAGCAGAAACTCTGCAAGCTAGAAGGGAGTGGCAGGGCATATTTAAAGTGATGAAAGGGAAAAACCTACAACCAAGATTACTCTACCCAGCAAGGACCTCATTCAGATTCGACTGAGAAATTAAAACCTTTACAACAAGCAAAAGGTAAGAGAATTCAGCACCACCAAACCAGCTTTACAACAAATGCTAAAGGAACTTCTCTAGGCAGGAAACAGAAGAGAAGGAAAAGACCTACAATGACAAACCCAAAACAAGTAAGAAAATGGTAATAGGAACATACATATCAATAATTACCTTAAATATAAAGGGAATAAATGCTCCCACCAAAAGACATAGACTGGCCGAATGGATACAAAAACAAGACCCATATATATGCTCTCTACAAGAGACACACTTCAGACCTAGGAACACATACAGACTGAAAGTGAGGGATAGAAAAAGACATTCCATGCAAATGGAAATCAAAAGAAAGCTGGAGTAGCAATTCTCATATCATACAAAATAGACTTTAAAATAAAGACTATTACAAGAGACAAGGACACTACATAATGATAAATGGATCAATCCAAGAAGAAGATAGAACAATTGTAAATATTTATGCACCCAACATAGGAGCACATTAATACATAAGGCAAATGCTAACAGCCATAAAAGGGGAAATCGACAATAACACAATCATAGTAGGAGACTTTAACACCCCACTTTCACCAATGGACAGATCATCCAAAATGAAAATAAATAAGGAAACACAAGCTTTAAATGATACATTAAACAACATGGATTTAATTGATATTTATAGGACATTCCATCCAAAAACAACAGAATACACTTTCTCCTCAAGTGCTCATGGAACATTCTTCAGGATAGATCATATCTTGGGTCACAAGTAAAGACTTGGTAAATTAAAAAAAATTGGAATCATATCAAGTATCTTTTCTGACCACAGTGCTATGAGACTAGATATCAATTACATGAAAAAAATCTATAAAAAATACAAACATATGGAGACTAAACATACACTACTTAGTTGCCAAGAGATCACTGAAGAACTCAAAGAGGAAATCAAAAAATACTGAGAAACAAATGAAAATGAAAACACGATGACCCAAAACCTATGGGATGCAGCAAAAGCAGTTCTATGAGAGAAGCTTATAGCAATACAATCCTACCTGAAGAAACAAGAAACATCTCAAATAAACAACCTAACCTTACACCTAAAGCAATTAGAGAAAGAAGAACAAAAAAAAAAACAAATTTAGCAGAGGGAAAGAAATCATAAAGATCAGATCCAAAATAAATGGAAAAGAAATGAAGGAAACAATAACAAAGATCAATAAAACTAAATGCTGGTTCTTTGAGAAGATAAAAAAAATTGATAAACCATTAGCCAGAATCAAGAAAAAAAGAGAGAAGACTCAAACCAATAGAATTAGAAATAAGAAAGGAGAAGTAACCACTGACACTGCAGAAATACAAAGGATCATGAGAGATTACTACAAGTAACAATAAGCCAATAAAATGCACAACCTGGAAGAATTGGACAAATTCTTAGAAAAGCACAAGGTTCCAAAACTGAACCAGGAAGAAATAGAAAATATAAACAGACCAATCACAAGCACTGAAATTGGGCCTGTGATTAAAAATCATCCAACAAACAAAAGCCCTGGACCAGATGGCTTCACAGGCAAATTCGATCAAACATTTAGAGAAGAGCCAACACCTATCCTTCTCAAACTTTTCCAAAATATGGCAGAGGGAGGAACACTCCCCAACTCATTCTACAAGACCACTATCACCCTGATACCAAAACCAGACAAAGATGTCACAAAAAAAGAAAACTACAGGCCAATATCACTGATGAACATAGGTGTAAAAATCCTCACAAAATACTAGGAAACAGAGTCCAACAGCACATTAAAAGGATCATACATCATGATCAAGTGGGGTTTATCCCAGGAATGCAAGGACTCTTCAATATATGCAAATCAACCAATGTGATACACCATATTAACAAACTGAAGGAGAAAAACCATATGATCATCTCAATAGATGCAGAAAAAGCTTTTGACAAAATTCAACACTCATTTATGATAGAAACCCTCCAGAAAGTAGGCATAGAGGGAACTTACCTCAACATACTAAAAGCCATATATGACAAACTCACAGCCAACATCGTTCTCAATGGTGAAAAACTGAAACCATTTCCACTAAGATCAGGAACAAGACAAGGTTGCCCACTCTCACCACTATTATTCAACACAGTTTTGGAAGTTTTAGCCATAGCAATCAGAGAAAAAAAATAAATCCAAATCAGAAAAGAAGTAAAGCTGTCACTGTTTGCAGATGACATGATACTATACACAGAGAATCTTAAAGATGCTACCAGAAAACTACTAGAGCTAATCAATGAATTTGGTAAAGTAGTAGGATACAAAATCAATGCACAGAAATCTCTTGTATTCCTATACACTAATAATGAAAAATCTGAAAGAGAAATTAAGGAAACACTTCCATTTAGTATTGCAACAAAAAGAATAAAATACCTAGGAATAAACCTACCTAAGGTTACAAAAGACCTGTATGCAGAAAACTATAAGACACTGATAAAAGATATTAAAGATGATACAAACAGATGAAAAGATGTACCATGTTCTTGGATTGGAAGAATCAACATTGTGAAAATGACTCTACTACCCAAAGCAATCTACAGATTCATTGCAATCCCTCTCAAACTACCAATGGCATTTTTCACAGAACTAGAACAAAAAATTTCACAATTTGTATGGAAACACTAAAGACCCCGAATACCCAAAGCAATCTTGAGAAAGCAAAATGGAGCTGGAGGAAACAGGCTCCCTGTCTTCAGACTATACTACAAACCTACAGTAATCAAGACACTATGGTACTGGTACAAAAACAGAAATATAGATCAATGGAACAGGATAGAAAGCCCAGAGATAAACCCACACACATATGGTCGCCTTATCTTTGATAAAGGGGGCAAGGATATACAGTGGAGAAAAGAGAGTCTCTTCAATAAATGGTTTGGGGAAAACTGGACAGCTACATGTAAAAGAATGAAATTAGAACACTCCCTAACACCATACACAAAAATAAACTCAAAATGAATTAAAGACCTAAATGTAAGGCCAGACACTATCAAACTCTTAGAGGAAAACATAGGCAGAACACTCTTTCACATAAATCACAGCAAGATCTTTTTTGACTCACCTTCTTGAGTAATGGAAATAAAATCAAAACTAAACAAATGGGACCTAATGAAACTTAAAAGCTTTTGCACAGCAAAGTAAACCTTAAACAAGACGAAAAGACAACCTTCAAAAGGGGAGAAAATATTTGCAGACGAAGCAACTGACAAAGGATTAATCTCCAAAATATACAAGCAGGTCATGCAGCTCAATATCAAAAGAACAACCCAATCCAAAAGTAGGCAGAAGACCTAAATAGAATTTCTCCAAAGACATACAGATTGCCAACAAACACATGAAAAGATGCTCAACATCACTAATCATTAGAAAAATGCAAATCAAAACTACAATGAGGTATCACCTCACACTGGTCAGAGTGGCCATTACAAAAAAAATATACAAACAGTAAATGCGGGAGAGGGTGTGGAGAAAAGAGAACCTTCCTGCAATGTTGATGGGAATGTAAATTGATACAGCCACTATGGAGAATAGTAAGGAGGTTCCTTAAAGAACTAAAAATAGAACTACCATATGACCCAGCAGTCCCACTACTGGACATATACTCTGAGAAAACCATAATTCAAAAGGACTCATGTACCACAATGTTCATTGCAGCTCTATTTACAATAGCCAGGACATGGAAGCAACCTAAATGTCCATCAACAGATGAATGGATAAAGAAGATGTGACATATATATACAATGGAATATTACCCAGCCATAAAAATGAATGAAATTGAGTTATTTGTAGTGAGGTGGATAGACCCAGAGTCTGTCATACAGAGTGAAGTAAGTCAGAAAGAGAAAAACAAATGCCGTATGCTAACACATGTATATGGATTCTAAAAAAAAAAAAAGAAAGAAATGTTTCTGAAGAACCTAGCGGCAGGACACGAATAAAGATGCAGATGTAGAGAATGGACTTGAGGACACGTGGATGGGGAAGTGTAAGCTGGAAGGTAGTGAGAGGTTGGCATGAATTTATATATACTACCAAATGTATAATAGATAGCTAGTGGGAAGCAGCCGCACAGCACAGCACAGGGAGATTAGCTCGGTGCTTTGTGACCACCTAGAGGGGTGGGATAGGGAGGGTGGGAGGGAGATGCAAGAGGGAGGAGATATGGGGATATATGTATATGTATAACTGATTCACTTTGTTATAAAGCAGAAACTAACACACCATTGTAAAGCAATTATACTCCAATAAAGATGTTAAAAAAATAATAAAAATTAAAAAATAAAACACACCACGTTGCCTTAGGGATTTTGTCAGTGGTCCCCAAGCTTAAGGTCTCTATTCTTTTTTTTTTTTTTAAGAAAGGATTGGAATAAAATGAATGTTAATGTCTCTTTCAATTCTGTGTATAACTTTGCATTATTAGAGGAAATCTGGAGCAGAGGTGCTAAACAAACAAGGAGTCCAGCTTCCTGGGATCCTTGTCCACTGATCATCAGGCATTCTTTGGGAAACACTGAGGAAGGTCAGATTTCACAGTGGGGGGACCCACGTTCTGCCCATCACTCAGAGTCATTCCTGACCAAAGCTCCACATTTATCAGGCTCCAGGCCAGAGGCAAGTAATGGATCCAGCTCACATCACCACTGAGTGACAAACTTCCAAGGAAGAGAGATGCGACAGCCAGTGAAGCTGTTCCCACTTGTAAGAGACAGCCAGGCAACTGGACAAAACAGCTACTGAACTTAAATGTTTAGTTTATTTCTATCTACTGAGGTTTCTCTGATCCAGACGAAATCCAGAGCTTTGAAGGGAAACACAAGAATGTAAAGTTCCTTGCTAATAGGGCCCTCTAAAAACCCAGGAGAGTTATGAAATTATTCCTCCTAAGGGGACATAATCACTCAACCTTTTCAGCCAAACATGTTTGAATGTTCCAAACTTGTATTGACGCAGCTTTGAAGAGCTTGGTTCCTCCACTAGTGTAAATCAGGCATTTTTGGAGAATGTCCCTAGCATAACATGCCTTTATTTGGAAGCAGTTGGGAAAATTGGGGAGAAGATGTTGACGAAACCATCTGATCAGACTCAAGGTCCTCTTCTAGCATCCCCTGGCCCACAAAATCTGCCCCATTTCTAAACACAAATATATAGGAATTTCCACTTACAGAGTAAGAGAGTTATCACTCCACTGAGCACTTTTTATATATATTAACTCATTTATTTCACCCAACAATTCTCTAAGGTAGGCATGATTATTATTCCCATCTTAACCTAGCAGAGAGTGGCTAGTAAGTTGTGCATGGTAACCAAGCTAATTAGTGGCAGAACCATCGCCGAAACTCAGGATCCTGATTCCAGAGATCACGCTAGACCACTTCATCTGGAGCTGAGCAGGAAAGAGTAAGGAAAATCCAGATTTCCTGGTCTCTACTTGGTTCCTTTTTAGGTACTTGTAGACCAGTTACTCTAGATGGGAGCGGAGAGAGCATGTAGGCCAGTAAGTGGACTCTCTTAATCTCGTGTCCATGATGGGCATGACCAGTCAACCACATCACTGTCGTCTACTAATGCAAGGCAAGGCCTCAGAGTCCTTCTCAACACACCTCTCTGTGCCACCTGTACCAATTTGATATGCAAGTGTAAAGGAAAAGCCCGGAAAGGGCCTTGCAGTGCCTCCATACCAGTATTCAATTCTGTATTCACTGCAGTGACCCCATTAAAGACTTTAATTAAGGACCTCGTTAAAAGACATCATTAATAATGACCTCCTCTTGCACCATCTCCTAGTAGGGGGCTAGTGTTATGCACGAAGAGGATACATGTGGGTTATTGTCTCTTTCTCTTTGATATTTTTAGCCATTGGGCACCTTGTCTGCAATGTGTGCTCAGGGAGTGAGGTTGAACTAGATTGCTGGTTTTCCAAATGTGTTCCTTGAATCCTTGGGGTGTGAGGGCATGTGGGCCAACTATCATGCTTCAAACAGACCCAATCCACTACAGTGAATTTGATGAACAAGCTTTGGCTATTTGATTCCATTTGGAAAAGGCTTTAGGGGCTAAGCAAATAGTTTAGAAATGCCCAGGAACCTCCATACTGTTTTCCATAGGGGATGCACCAATTTCCACTCGCACCAATAGTGTACAGGGGTTCCCTGTTCTCCACATCCTCGACAACACTTACCGTGCTTTGTATTTTTTATAAAAGCCACCCTAAGAGGTGTGGAGTGATACCTCATTATGGTTTTGATTTGTATTTCTGGGGAGATGTTTGTCAAAGTGTACAAACATTCAGTTATAAGATGAATGAGTTCTGGGGGTCTAATGTACAGCAAGGTGACTCTAGTTAATAATACTATATTATATACTTGAAATTTGCTAAAAGAGTAGATCTGAAGTGTTCTCACCATGCACACCCCCCAAAAAGTTAACTATGTGTGGTGATGGAGGCGATGGATGTGTGAGTTAACTTAATTGTAATAATCATTTCATAATGCGTGTGAATATCAAACCATCATACTGTACACCTTCAATATATACAATCTTTATTTGTCAAATTTCCTTAACAAAACTGAGTAAAGAATGCAGAGGAAGTCAAGATAAATAAGAAATATTCAGTTCTGATGTCCTATAACACTAAAATTCCAGGGCACTAAGATTCTGTGACCACTAGATTGAATTATGGGGTGAGTTTCTCATGTGCTACAATTCCTGGGTTCCCAGAGACCAAGCAATGTTCAGAGCTGCTGAGATCTCTCTGTATTTGGATGGGAGCCTAGCAGAAGTTTTAGGGCCCCTTTCTGGCCTCTAAACTCCTAAAGACCACCATGTGAACACAGGGACCAGGGAAGGTACTTGAATCTCCTCATCTCTTCATGCCCTTGGTCTCCCTGGCTCTTCCCCCACTGCAGATGGTTCATTTCAGAGAAATCAGAGCTTGTAAAAATGACCCTCTAGTTTACCATTTGTGCTCAGTCATTCCAAAAACATCCAAGAGTGGGAAATGATTTTGCCTCTTATGTCCTGTTAACTTGCTGGGATCTGGAACAGCAACTCAGGACCTGCCTTTGTCATGATTTGTTCATGACCCTGGCCAAGCAAAGGTTTCCCTGGAAGCTCCCACACCCTGTGCTGTCTTTAAAAGGCATGTAGAGCAGCCAGAGCTCCAGAGAGGCTGAGACAAACGCAGAAACCAACAGCTCTCAGGCTGAAGCTTGTAACCTCCCCGCTCAACATGAAGGTCTCTGCAGCACTTCTGTGTCTGCTGCTCACAGCAGCCGTATTCAGCACCCAGGTGCTGGCTCAGCCAGGTAAGTCCCTTCTCTATGGCAAAGCTGATCACCACCAGAACTGTCAGATCAGCAAGAATCTGCAGAGACTTGCTGCAGACCCCGTCATTTTAAAGATGGGAAAACGGGTCCCACGAGTGTACAAGAAGAGCCCCGACCTCACAATCAGAGAAAGAGCCAGAACTAGAAACCCAGGCTACTGAGGTCAGTCCCCACATTCTTTCCTGACATGAATATTGAGAGTGATGTTGTGTCCATCCATAATCCGGCTGCCTTTGCATGTTTGGGGATGGGGGCACACAAAAGAAAGACCCTCTCTTATTGCAGGCACAGGGGGCATTTTTGTCACTGGTGGAGAGGAAAAAAAATGCTTTGACTGTACACCCCAAAATTTTACTGGATCCCAAGACAGTTTTCAGAAACAGTGGTTAGAGGAAGGGAATGAGGTCCCAGGGGAATCTCTCAAGGTGACGTGTTGTGATTGTATCTATATGTTTGTATCATAACTCATGTTTTCATCTTCTGATGACTTAGATTTTCTGCACGTATCAGTCTGAATAAGACAATGCATGCTGTGGTAACAAACAATCCTAAATTATCAAGGGCTTAAAACAACAAAGGTTAATTTCTTACTCCTACTAAATATCTATAATATATTGTCTAGAGCTTTGACTTCATATACTCAGGATTCTGGATTGATGGGGCAACTGATGGATTGGGAACATTGCTGCTTACTGTAATGAAGGAAAAGAAAGCTCTCAAGCGTCTTGCACTGACAATTACAAAAGCTACCTTAGAAATGATACTTGTCACTTTGTCTTCTCACTTATTGCTCGAAACCAGTTAATGGTTCCAATCAACCAAAAGTGGCCAAGACTTGCAAGTCTACCATGCGTCCAGAAAGCAGAGAATGGAGAGTATTTGATGAGCAGTATTATGACTATCACTTAGTGACATAGCTCTTCATAATGACGAAGTTGGAGCTTATTGCACTGACCAAGCTTTTTCCATATCCTTGCCTGTAGCGATGGGTCCCTACCGTACAGCTGGGGACACCAAATCAAAGGCAGAGGTACAGGACCTCAGAGCAGATGGATTCTGCCTCCATCTCTTACATTTCCTTGCCTTCCTGAAATTCCTTTCCTTACAAAGTCATGCTTAAAAATTATCTACATATCATTAGTGCTCAGTCTTTCTATTCATTTCTCCCCAATTCAGCTTCTATCCCAACTGTCTGCTGCTTTAATGTGGCCAGAAGGAAGATCTCCATTCAGCGACTGCAGTGCTACAGAAGAATCACCAACAGCAAATGTCCCCAGAAAGCTGTGATGTAAGTAGACAAAACCTACCCTCTCCCAGCCCAAAATTTCATTTCTGGGGGATAGAGCTCTTGAAACTGCATTAGAGTTAACTGGAGGCTTACACTTAGAGAGTTCCATCTCTGTAATCCAATCCATGAGTTTTCACAACAGGAAATTTTCCCTCTAGCTCCCTGCCTGGAAGTTTGTTCAGGTCATACCAGTTCCTTGGAGTCAAGAGCAAGAATGGCTTTACTGAGCCATCAAGAGTAGCCACTGACCCTCAACATCCCACCCTTCCTCTATCTCCTTCGTCTGCTCCCATGGCAACCCCTTCATCCCATGGCAGATGGTCCTGGAAGCTTTAGGATTAAATTGGCACAAGTTTCAAAGAGGATCCTTAATAAGTTCTTTCCCTCTCTCCCACAGCTTCAGCACCAAGCAGGACAAGAAGATCTGTGTTGATCCCCAGGAGAAATGGGTCCAGGATGCCATGAAGTACCTGGACCAAAAATTCCAAACTTTAAAGCCATAAATATTCACCTTTTAAAACCAAACCAGAGCCTCAAAATGCTTGATTCATTCTCCCGGTCTTCCTAAGATGTATTCTGAGATAACCTCATTCCAAAAGGGATGGCTTTTATTTAATAATTTTTAAAAATATTGCATATAAGTTATTGACTTTTTAAAAAATTTTCTGCCATGAATTTTTGTTACTTTTAAAATGTAAAGCTTTGGTTGGGTCCCTCCCCCTCTGTGAGCCCCAATTCAATCCCCTGCAACGTATGAGTAATGTTGTCTCTCTCCTCCTTAATTCTCTGGAATCTTGTAAAAGTCCTGGCAAGGATCATCGATACAAAAACGTTTTGTATTTTTAAGAAAACATTGCTCTTGTGAACCAAAGGTGTGGCTCATAATGTTAAATGGAAATACATGTTATTTTAGGAATTCAGAAAAAATATTTTTTATTACAGTCAGCAGTTGTATATTTTGCGGGGAATGCACATTGACCTGGGAGGGAGAAAGATGGAAGTAGGGTGAGAGGTATGGTTATGGGGGCGGGAACTGTGTTCCTGAGAAATGGCCTTTTAGTTCTGCTGGTCTTCAATGAGATTCAGGGTAAAACTAACAAGACCAGACAAAACCTTTCCATCCCTCTAATTCCAGTCCCCAAGAGAGGTTTCCCAGACCCCAGGTGCTACAGTCTCTTATTCAGCAGGACTCTCACCACCATTCCTTGCCTGGCCAGCCTCATGCTTGCCCCAAGTCTCTCTCATGACCCGTTGCAACGGCCTGTGATATTCTCCCTGTGCCTGACATTACTCCTCTGATCATCCTCCAACCAAGGATGAACAGAAAAGAGACATTGGGAATTCAGAGGAAGCCTAGATAACCCTTGACAAGAGGTTTATTTAGACTAAGACTATATCAGCACTTAAGGAGGCTTCATCCTAGAACTTAAACCAGGTCTTCATGGATGGACAAGTGCAGGGGCTCTTTGAAAGCTCTTTCAGGCCAGGCAGAAAGGAGACAGGTATAGTTTGAGTGAATGCCTAGAAGCGGGGCGGGGGGGGGGGCGGATTATAATGTGTTCATCAAGTTGGGTGGAGGCCCACTGGGAAGATGTTAGATTGGAGTCTGTGTGAAGTGATGGGGAAATTTGAGAAGGAAGCTTGAGGCCAGTCTGTGAAGGTGGGGAATTTATGCTCCATTCAGATAGTGATAAGTAAGATGAACATGTCATTTTTATCACCCAAATTAGGACACGTTTGAGAATAAAAGGAGGCACCATTAATAATTATGCTGGGACAACCGATATAAATTAACACCGACCCTGGCAAATCAGAGCTTCTGGTCACCCTGGTGCTAATAGACATTGGCAGTTGATTTAGTGGGGGAGGGGAGTGCCATGATCAGTGGGACTTCTTCAGTAAACACCTCTATGGGCTGGAGTGAGAGGGGTAAGGGGAACAGCCAGTACACTCTGGCAATGTATAGGCATGAGGCTGTTAAATAACAAAAATTCTACTGAATAAGTTTAGAGGTCAAATTGGCTTTATTCAACAACTCATGAATCAGGCAGCAGCCCATCTAACAATAAAAAGGAGCTTCCCCAAGCTGTAGAAAGGAATGGTTTTTAAAGGCAGAAAGGGGATGGAAAAAGAAAATTATTAGCAAAGAATGCATTGTTTCAGGCAAAGTCACCTTCCTAAGGAGAATGGAAGGGCCTGGCAGTTGGGTCAGCTCACTAGTGCTGACCGGATATTTCTAGGTTGACTGGTTAAAGGTCACAATCCTGGGAGGTTGAATTGAAGCTAGTTCAGGTAATAAGTCTTGGTTTGCTGATGTGGGGTTTAACACAAGTGACTCTGTTTGGGGCCTGCTGTCTCCTTTTTATTTTGTTTTATTTATTCTATTTTATTTTTTATTTTTTCTGTCTCCTTTTTAAAACTATCCTGCCCCCACTCTGCTTTTGATCAGAATAACTGAGACATGAGATCAAAATTTAAGGCATTAGCACCACTCTTAGCTACTGCTCTGTAGTTCTCACAGCTTTTGCCCATCCTCTGTGCGGTATTCACAGGTCAGGACCATTTTTTCCTTCATCTCTGTGATATCCATAGGTCATGGTTTCAGGTTCACGATTTTTTTTTTTTTTTTTGCGGTACGCGGGCCTCTCACTGTTGTGGTCTCTCCCGTTGCGGAGCACAGGCTCCGGATGCACAGGCTCAGCGGCCATGGTTCACGGGCCCAGCCGCTCCGCGACATGTTGTGATCTTCCCGGACTGGGGCACGAACCTGTGTCCCCTGCCTTGGCAGGCGGACTCTCAACCACTGCGCCACCAGGGAAGCCCCAGGTTCACAATTTTTAAGTTGGCTATTCTCTTTGTTCATCTTCTGACATTCCAGTCTTAGAGAGAATACAACACACCAGGGAGATTACTATGATTATTATAAGCCAGATAATCCTTAATGTTTGGAGTGCACTTCGAGCCATGGTCTCTAAGACCCAAAACAATCAAAATCAAATAAGTCAAAGAAAGAACCGTTGAAGTAGTCACCTTCCTAAGCCAAGTGGCTTGCTCAGTGGTCTTACATAACTGAGTCTCAGCTTCCCCAGAAGGGTTATCCAGGTGCAGCAAGTGGTGTTGACCACAGCACAGACCTCTCTTTGTCCAGCTAGAATATAATCAAGGGCTATCCTATGATTAATAGGAACCTTGACCAGAAAGTTTAAGGATCTTTATTGGGCAGCTATTGTCTTAGCAATGGAATCTGCAATGTCTTCAGGAGTTAAGGAGGGGTTCCTGATCATATTGTCACTTGTATTTACTCATAACCAGGGAAGTATGGCCCTGCCAAAGGAAGCTAATCTTGAGTAATGAACACCTTCTGATAATTCCTTTCTAACTCAATGGTGTAAATCCAGGGAAGTCAATCAATGAGATGACTTAACTCATTTGTGGAAAGTTAGAGGCAGAGTTAGATAACCTAAGAGGCATTGCCTGGCTGTGCCCTAGGCATATAGGCAGCCATAGGCCCAGGGAGAATGAAAACAACCACAGAGAGAGACAAAGCATGTTGAGGCACAGACCATTCTGGGTACTGTTAATGGACTCATTCACAGGGTTTGCTGCATTTACCCATCCAAGCCAGGGTTCAGTCAGGTCTTCAGCACATATGGGAAGAGAATCTCTTAGCCTGAAATAAAGAGTCATCCTAAATGCTTTGTAAAGATGTGCACTGCTGGTGAGATCTCTTAGTGATTGGGGGCCAATCTGATTTAGATAATCGTGGGAACGTGGGGTTGCAAATGTACTAAGATTTTTGTAGATATTTGTGTCTAATTGAGTACATACAGTTATGATTTGACAAAGGGAAAAACAAGGCACAGGGTGTTCTGGTGATAAGAGTTGAACTTAGTAAGAGAGTTCTAAATGGGGGTCAACAGTAGTTTGCAGTGACATTGGAAATAGAAGAGAAATTGGTCACAGAATGTCTCTAGCATCATGGATAGATTAGAATCTTTGAAGACAAATTGAGCATTCTGAAAGGTTACTCCCCTTAGCAATGGCCTAGGAGAAACAGATGAGAGTGTTATCTTTCCAAGCCAATGCCAGAGTAAAAGACAGAAAGAGAAGAAAAAAATTTCATGTTCAGTTAAAGTATGAAGTCTTGATCCGGCAGCTTGGGTGGAAACAGTCTATTTTGAAGTCAGCTGCTTCTCTCTTATAGTTTGGTTCAGGGGTATCCAGCATCTGTACAGGACCAGATGTCAGGTGGAGGCTTCCTTAGCTGTGATGTGCTTACCCAAGGCTCAATGCCCTCTAGTTTCACAGCCGTGTTAGTGGTCAGGAACACTTAGTAAGGTCCTTTCGAATGGAGTCCGAAGGCTGTTTTGCTCTGATGACGTTTCCAGAATACCCAGTCACCAGGCTCCAGACTGTGACCAACACGATCTTTTGAATTGGAATACAGGAAATCTTCTTTAACCTGTCAATAGGCTTTAGCATAAGACATTAAAGCCTTACAGTAGCTGATCACATTATCATGAAACAAGGGATCAGCAGACAGTTGTATACCAAGGGACATTTGTCTACCAGTGACTATCTCATGTGGAGTGGGTTTATGTTTCCCAAAGGGTGTATTACAAACAGTCAGCAAGGCCAGAGGCAACATCTTAGACCAAGGGAGTCCAGTAGTTTCAGCAAATTTAGAGATTTTAAGTTTGAGGATCCCATTAGTTCCATCTTGCCTGATGATTGAGGGTGATAGGTACTGTGATGACTCCAAAAACTTTGCAGGGTTTTTGCTAAGGCTCGTATGATTCCCCCCCCCCCCCC
>NW_006786017.1:109965-111937 GCF_000442215.2 Lipotes vexillifer
CCCCCAGAGAAGTGGATGCCTTGATCACTGGAGATTTTGGAAGGTTTACCCAAAGTGGAAACCACATTTTCTAAAAGATTTTTTTTCCATTATGAGGGCATCAGCCTTGTGGCAGGGAAAAGCTTCAACTCATCCAGAAAACATACATACCATGACAAGAACATAGTGATAACCCATTCTAGGTGGCAACTGAATGAAGTCCAGTTGCAGGTGTAAAAGGGTCCAGAGGGAGGAGGTCAGAGGCCTCTGGGAACAAAGATAATTTTTCCAGGATTAGGGACCTGACAGGTCAGACATTTCTAGTAAACGGTTTTTGCAATTTTATAGGCATCTTCCCACCAAAGTTTAGTTAAAATTTGAGTCATCTTAAATGCACCATGGTGAGTGAAAGAATGCAAAACCTGAAAAATGGGACTGGCCAGGAAGCTGTGAAGAAATAAGTGGCCATCTTGATTTCCCCATAACTCCAACTGTTTACTGAATTTACAACCACAGTCAATCTTAGTTTCTCTGATTCAGGAGCAGACTGTTGCTCTGTTGCAAGGACATCAGCATGGCGGAAGCCTGGCAACAAAACGTCACAATACAGAAGCAGAATGGACTTCATCCACATGTGCCACTGCTTTTTTTTTTTTTTTTTTTTTTTTTTTTGTTAGGTCTTTGTTTCTGCGCATGGGCTTTCTCTAGTTGCGGCGAGCAGTGGCTACTCTTCGTTGCAGTGAGCAGGCTTCTCATTGGAGTGGCTTCTCTTGTTGCAGAGCATGGGCTGTATGTGCTCAGGCTTCAGTAGTTGTGGCTCACGGGCTTAGTTGCTCCACGGCATGTGGGATCTTCCAGGACCAGGGATCGAACCCATGTCCGCTGCACTGGCAGGAGGATTCTTAACCACTGTGCCACCAGGGAAGTCCCATGCCACAACTTTTATAGACTTTTATGACCTTCTCATGAAAGCCAGCCAGGGTGTCTCCCTGATATTCAGGTTCAGTCCTTTTAGTGTGAGCCTCAATTTTAATAATAGCAATTTCAGAAGCTAAGAGAATGGCAGTAAGAAGGTTGTTTATTTGTTATCCATGTTTTATTGGGGTCCCAGAGGACGTAAGAAAACCCCTTTGTTTCCATAACATTCCCAAATCACGGACAATACCAAAGGCATACAAGCTGTCAGTATAAATATTAACAGTTTGTCCTGATAACTGGCACAGGGCTTGGCTTGTTGAGCTGACTTAGCTTGTAGGAGACTTTCCCTCTCAAGTAGTTCATTTTGGGCAGTAAGAGCATCACCAGTGTGGAAATCGCCTTTCTCATTTTTTTTACAATCTGAACCACCCACAGACAAAATTAGATCAGGATTACTCGACAGGGTGTCTGTAAATCAGAATGTTGTGTCACAAAATAGGATATTGTTACCGCGCAGTCATGGGGCTCACCTTTATCAGGTAGAAGTGGTAACATAGCAGGATTAAGGATGTTGTAATGTTTAAGGTACAGATTAGGCGGCGAGAACAGAAGGATCTCACAGAAGGTCAGTCTGCTTGCAGAGAAATGTTGGGTCAGCTCAGAATTAAGAAGACTTTGGACATTTCCTAGGGTTAGATCCTCTGAGGCTTTACTAACTCTGCAGCTGTGGCTATAGACTTAAGACAGCTGGAGTGGCAGGAAAAATGGAATCAAGCTGATGCTGTGACAGGCCTGTGTTTATTACCAGGCTCTCGATGCTCCCAGGGCCTAGTTCTCTCTCTCCTGCGCAGATAAGGTGAAAGGTTTTGAATAATGAGGTAGCCCTAGGACAGGAGGTTCTTGTTTTTCTTTTCTTTTTTTTTTTTTAACATCTTTATTGGGGTATAATTGCTTTACAATGGTGTGTTAGTTTCTGCTTTATAACAGAGTGAATCAGTTGTACATATACATATGTTCCCATATCTCTTCCCTCTTTGTCTCCCTCCCTCCCACCCTCCCTATCCCACCCCTCCAG
>NW_006786017.1:117392-164788 GCF_000442215.2 Lipotes vexillifer
AAAAATACAGAAAGAAAGAAGAAGATACAAAATAAAATAAAGTATAATAAAGTTATTGAATTAAAAAAATAATTATTTAGAGGGAAAAAAAGGGACCGATAGAACCTTAGGACAAATGGTGGAAGCAAAGCTATACAGACAAAATCTTACATAAAAGCATATACATATACCCTCACAAAAAGAGGTAAAGGGGAAAAATCATAAAACTTGCTCTCCAAGTCCACCTCCTCAATTTGGGATGATTCGTTGTCTAAAGGAGGGACGGAAGGAAAGAAAGATAGAAAGAAGGTAAAGTATAATAGAGTTCTTTAAATTAAGATTAATTATTAAGAAAAAAATTAAAAAAAAAAACAATGGACGGATAGAACGCTAGGACAAATGGTGGAAGCAAACCTATACAGACAAGATCTCACACAGAAGCATACACATACACATTCACAAAAAGAGGAAAAGGGGAAAAAATCATAGATCTTGCTCTAGAAGTCCGCCTCCTCAATTTGGGATGATTCGCTGTCTATTCATGTATTCCACAGAGGCAGGGTACATCAAATTGATTGTGTAGCTTTAATCCGCTGTGAAACCGAAACCGAGCCTCAGCTCGCAGCCCCGCCCGCCCCCGGCGGGTGAGCACACGAGCCTCTCGGGCTGGTGAGCGCCGGTCGGCCCCGATCCTCTGTGCGGGAATCTCTCCGCTTTGCCCTCCGCGCCCCTGTTGCTGCGCTGTCCTCCGCGGCTCCGAAGCTCCCCGCTCCGCCTCCCGCAGTCTCCGCCCGCGAAGGGGCTCCTAGTGTGTGGAGACCTTTCCTCCTTCACGGCTCCCTCCCACTGGTGCAGGTGCCGTCCCTATTCTTTTGTCTCTGTTTTTAATTAATTTTTTCTTTTTCCATACCCAGGTACGTGGGGAGTTTCTTGCCTTTTGGGAGGTCTGAGGTCTTCTGCCAGCGTCCAGTAGGTGTTCTGTAGGAGTTGTTCCACATGTAGATGTATTTCTGGTGTATCTGTGAGGAGGAAGGTGATCTCCGTGTCTTACACCTCCGCCATCTTTCCACAACTCCCTTGTTTTTCTTAATTTTTAAAAATTTTTAATTTAATTTAATTTTATTTTTTTTGCGGTACGCGGGCCTCTCACTGCTGCGGCCTCTCCCATTGCGGAGCACAGGCTCCGGACGCGCAGGCCCAGCAGCCATGGCTCACGTGCCCAGCCGCTCCACGGCATGCGGGATCCTCCTGGACCAGGGCACGAACCCGCATCCCCCGCATCGGCAGGCGGACTCCCAACCACTGCACCACCAGGGAAGCCCCGAGGTTCTTGTTTTAGTCTTCGAAAGGCCTACCCATGTTTATCTTCCCATGGAAGGGCTTCAGGGACAGAAATTTTAGTAAGTTCATAGAAAGGGGAAGCTAATAGGGAAAAATTAGGAAACTAAGGCAATAAATAGCCAGCTAGGCCTAGAAAGCCACAAAGCTGTCACTTAGTTGTGGGCCTAGGAAGTCCTTGGTTTAGTTTAATCATTTTTGGAGATAGCTGGATTCACCAAGAGCTTACATTACGACTCAGTAATGAACAGTGTCTAGAGATAATTGTAACTTTTACTTACAGCAAATAAGTGGAATGCTTTATGGATGCCTCTTTGGTAACTGAGCACAGCAAGAGGTCATCTACATGCTGTAGAAGGTTGATTTCCTGACACTGGAGGGTCTTACATCTTGGTGGAGAACTTGGGAGGAACAGGAGGGGGCCTCAGTGAACCCTTGAAGCGTGACTGTCCGGGTATATTGTTGATGGTTCCAAGTCAAGATGAATAGATATTGGCTGCTGGGGTCCACAGGGATGCTGACAAAGGCTGAGCAAAGGTCCACAGCAGTGAACCCTTTTGAGTCTGGCGGAACTTGTGGTAAAAGGAGGTTCAGGATCGGAACCACCAGGAAGCAGGGAACAACTATCTTGTTAATAGTTCTCAAGTCCTGGACAAATCATCTTCCCGCCCATTCGCTATACTGGGAGGATCTGCATGTTGCAGGGGCCGGTACAGAAATGACCAGCCTCAGCGTGATTAAGTCTTTTGCTATGTGACAAGTTGAGAGGCCTTGTACAGCCTCAGGCTTTAATGGACAGTGAGGCAATTTAGGAAGAAGTTTAGCCATATCTATTTGAATATGTACAGGCTTTATACTTTTTATTCTGCCAACCTCAGTATTAGAAGTAGCCCACAGATTTTTGAGCACCTCGATTAAATTAGGGGATTTTTGTTGGAATTCTTCTTGCAAACCAAGGACAAATTGTAAAGAACATATAAGATCAGGTTCAAGTTGGTCAGGAAATTCTAAGGTGGAGTCTCCATGGGAAGCAAAACATATCAGTCCTTTTCATTTAGAAAAGAGATCTCTACCTAATACATCAAATGGGGCTGTGTCACACAGCAAAAAAGAATGCTTTACCCCTGATCATTTTGCATTGCTTGAGATAGAAATTCTCCCTGAACTTTATTAGATGGAAACCTTTTTTTCACAGGATTTGTTGTCCTATGAGAGTGGGCTTTAAAGTGGAGAGTGCAGCCCAGGATCTACCAGAATTTGGCAAGTTTTCCATCAATTTTAGTTTTTGTTTCCCCTGAGCTGTTTAAGGGTATTGCCGGTAGCAGTTACCTGCGGGTCCCTCAGAGCCCCCCATCAATTTTGGAAGAGGGCCAGATGGGTGTTCTCTCTTAGGGACATTTGCGTGGATATTGAGGAATTTGTTTAGGACGTTGAGGACAATTTTTCTTTTCCAGTGTCCCAACTGATTACCAATGAGACATTGCTTCTTGCGTGGGCGTTCTAATGATGGACCTAGCAGGATGCGATGTGGGAGGCCCAAGTATTATCTGAGGTCTGGTCTTGGTGCTGTTGTAGTTATAAAGCCAATAATGCATCAGATCTTTGTTTACCATTTTGTTTCAAAGTGCTCAGCTATGGTCACGAGTTCAGTCAGGTCAGAGGCCTCCCATTTAATTTTCTGCCTTTATTAATCTACTAATCTCAAGAGATATTCTGTTTACAAATAGGGCAGCTGGAGCAGCTTAGGCGACATCATTTATTATATGAAATCCGGAATGCCGCAGGACAAGCATTCTTTCTTTGGTTTGAATGTTTGAAGAGTAGAAAAATTAGTGCAGGGAAGACCTCTAGGAATGGCTTGTAAAAGGTTGGTGGCTCTTTTGGGAGCTTTTTTTTGGTGAGGATCTCAAGTATCATCCTCGGTGTTTTGCCATTCTGCTTTCTGTAACCATTTTTGGGTTTCCCCAGGTCCCACCATCCCGGGCACAGGCTGATAAAGATCTGGCAGCCCCGGGTCATAGGCCCCAGTAAGGATTCTAAACTCTTCAGAAAACTCTTGGGATCCTCCCTGGGTTTAGGAAACCCTTTATCTATGGCCCTTAGTTCAGTCTTTGACTAAGGAGTAGAAGATACCTGAGGAGGATGGCCTGCAATCGTGGGCAGTTTTTATTTTTAAAGATAACTGTTGGGCTTCCCTGGTGGCGCAGTGGTTAAGAATCCACCTGCTGGTGCAGGAGACACGGGTTCCAGCCCTGGTCCAGGAAGATCCCACATGCTGCAGAGCAGTGAAGCCCATGTGCCACAACTATTGAGCCTAAGGTCTAGAGCCCGCGAGCCACAACTACCGAGCCCGTGCCACAGCTACTGAAGCCTGCACACCTAGAGCCCGTGCTCTGCAACGAGAAGCCACCGCAATGAGAAGCTCACGCACCGCAGCGAAGAGTGGCCCCCGCTTGCCGCAACAAGAGAAAGCCCACGCGCAACAACACTCAACGCAGACAAAAATAAATTAAAAAAAAATAACTGTTTACTACTCTCTTAGAATAAAAAGGCAGTTCAGAGAATTAGTAAAATGTGAGTACCCAGGTAAAGAAGGATAGAGGGGGCAGGAGGGGTCATGCTAGTCCCATTATCTTTTGTTTTAGGCACCTCCAGTATCCTTAATTTTTTATTGGCCTTTTGCAATGAATCTTTCTATTTTTCTCCCCTTTATTATTATTATTTTTTTTACGGTACGCGGGCCTCTCACTGCTGTGGCCCCTCCCATTGCGGAGCACAGGCTCCGGACGCACAGGCTCAGAGGCCATGGCTCACAGGCCCAGCAGCTCCGCGGCATGTGGGATCCTCCCGGACTGGGGCACGGATCCGCGTCCCCTGCATCGGCAGGCGGACTCTCAACCACTGCGCCACCAGGGAAGTCCCTCTCCCCATTTTTAAATTGAGTTTTTTTTTAAACAATTATTTATTTATTTATTTGGCTGCATGGGGTCTTAGTTGCAGCACAAGGGATCTTTAGTTGTGGCATGCGGGATCTAGTTCCCTGACCAGGGATGAACCTGGGCCCCCTGCATTGGGAGTGCAGAGTCTTAGTCAGTGGACCACCAGGGAAGTTCCTGAGTTGTTTATTTTTAATTTTTTTTATTGAAGTATAGTTGATTTACATTGTGTTAATTTCTGGTGTACAGCAAAGTGATTCAGTTATATATATGTGTGTGTATACACACACACACACACACACACACACACACACATATATTCTTTTTCAGATTCTTTTTCTTTATTGTTTATTAGAAGATATTGGATATAGTTCCCTGTGCTATATAGTAGGACCTTATTGTTTATCTATTTTATATATAGTAATTTGTATCTGCTAATTCCAAACTCCTAATTTATCCCTCCCCCACCCTCTTTCCCCCTTGGTAACCGTAAGTCTGATTTCTATGTCTGTGAGTCTGTTTCTGTTTTGTAAATAAGTTCATTTGTATCATATTTTAGATTCCACATATAAGTGATATCACATGGTATTTGTCTGACTTACTTCCCATAGTATGATAATGTTTAGGTCCATCCATATTGCTGCGAATGACATTATTTCATTCTTTCTTGTGGCTGAGCAATATTCCATTGTACATATGTACCACATCTTCTTAAGCCAATTGTCTGTTGATGAGCACTTGGGATGTTTTCAAGTCTTGGCTATTGTAAATGGTGCTGCTATGAGCATTGGGGTACATGTATCTTTTCGAATTGGAGTTTTTTTCCAGACATATGCCCAGGAGTGAGATTGCTGGATCATATGGCAACTCTATTTTTAGTTTTCTGAGGAACCTCCATACTGTTTTCCATAGTAGCCACCAATTTACATTCTCACCAACAGTATACAAGGGTTCCCTTTTCTCCACACCCACTCCAGCATTTGTTATTTGTAGATTTTAAATTATGGCCATTCTGACTGGTGTGAGGTGATACCTCATTGTGGTTTTGATTTGCATTTCTCTAATAATTAGCGATGTTGAGCATCTTTTCATGTGTCTATTGGCCACCTGGATGTCTTCTTTGGATAAATGTCTATTTAGGTCTTCTGCCCATTTTTTGATTGGGTTGTTTGGTTTTTTGTTATTGAGTTGTATGAGCAGTTTGTGTGTTTTGGAAATTAAGCCCTTGTTGTCACATTGTTTGTAAATATTGTCTCCCATTCTGTAGACTGTCTTTTTGTTTTGTTTATCATTTCCTTTGCTATGCAAAAGCTTATAAGCTTCATGAGGCCCCATTTGTTTATTTTTGCATTTATTTCTGTGGCCTTGGGAGACTGACCTAAGAAAACATTGCTAAAATTTATGTCAGAGAATGTTTTGCCTATGTTCTCTCCTAGAAGTTTTATGGTGTCATGTCTTATATTTAAATCTTTAAGCCATTTTGAGCTTATTTTTGTGTACAGTGTGAGGGTGTGTTCTAACTTCATTGATTTACATGTGTCTGTCCACTACTTGCTTAGGAGACTGTCTTTTCTCCATTGTATATTCTCACCTCCTTTGTCAAAGATTAATTGACCATGGGTGTGTGGGTTTATTTCTGGGCTTTCTATCCTGTTGCAATGTTCAATGAGGCTATTTTGGAATCTTGAAGGCTTTGGAGCCCTCTGCATACCAGGTAAAATAGGTACCCCATTCTGTTTGTTTAATTCGGGAATCCTGACTTTCAAGTGCTCTTCTCAAATGAATGATCATGTCTAATTAAAATGTTCTCCATGATGACCATTGTAATTCTAGGCTGTTTTTGGTAAGATTTCGCCACTTTTGTAGATATTTGTAGCTTTCAGGATCATATTTTTCAGACATAAAATAAGCAGTTGTGCCAAAAGCTGGTACCCTTGATTCTTTAGAATTTAAGGATCCCATTAGCTAAGGCTTTGGGTTTCTCAAAGCTGGTCTAATACCTATAAGGGATGTGCCACCGAGTTGGGGATTATGTGGTATTTTACAGTGCACATTGTTGCACGGAAAATTTCTTGAGGTTGGTGAGTGACCTAGTGTCAATTTGACCCACCCCATGGCCAATTTATCCTAACTCAGAAGTCTTTGGGTTTGGTGGCAAGTGCTTTAACAGCTCTTATGTGTTTGATCCATACCCACCAATTTTTTTAGGTTTTTGGTCTCCCAGATTACCATTAACTGTAGCCTTTATCTATACAAAACAAGACAAACAACCATGTGCACCTTAATATATCAGCAATAAGCAACAGATGTTACTGCACCCTGGCCAAGAAAAGGCCTTGTGCACACCACCAGCAATTCCCAGTGTGGAACTGGGGATTGGGGAAAGGATTGAACCAGCAAACCCCAAAGAATGGAGACTTTAGGCTGATTCAAAACAAATACAGAAATGCAGGCTAAACCGCCAGCAACTCCCAATGTGGAATCTAGGGACAGAACCAAGAGCTGGGGTATCCAGTCAAACAGGGAACTGTGGTTTAAGATACCAGCAGCTCCCAACTTGGATCCAGTGACTCCAGACAAATGGGGAGCTAACTGGAAAACTAATTTTTTAAAAAATCTTTTTTAAAAAATATTATTTATTTATTTCGGCTGTGCTGAGTCTTAGTTGCAGCAGAGGGGATCTTGGTTGCGGCATGTGGGCTTCTTAGTTGCGGCATGTAGACTCTTAGTTGTGGCATGCATGAGGGATCTAGTTTTTCGACCAGGAGTCGAACGCGGGCCCCCTGCATTGGGAGCATGGAGTCTTACCCACTGGACCAGCAGGGAAGTCCCCGGAAAGCTAATTAAATTGAGCTTGATGCAAAGAGAGTGATGCTCAAAATCAAGAGGAAACTTACCCTCAGAATTGGTGAAAAAGACAGTGAACTCAAAGGGTTCATGGAGTACCTATGTTTCTCATTATCCCGAAGCTGTCAGAAGTCTCCTTCAATCCCACCATTGCCACTAAACCTATTAAGCAACAAAAATTCAACTGAGTGAATTTAAAGATCAAATTTGGCTTTTTTCAATGATTCATGAATCAGCATCCCTTCTATCAATAGGAAAGAACTCCCCCAAGCTGTAGAAAAGGAATAGTTTTTAAAGGCAGAAGGGGGGTGGAAAAAGGAAATTATTAGCAAAGAATGGATTATTTCAGGCAAGGTCGCCTTTCTAGGGGGTACAGAGGGCCTATCGGGGGGATCATCTCACTACTGCTGACCAGATGATTTCATGTTGCCTGGTAAAATGTTATATTCTTGGGAGATTGAAACTGCAATTAGGTTAGATATTAAGTCTTGGTTTGCTGACATGGGGTTTAGCACAAGTGACTCCATTTGGGCCTGCTGTCTCCTTTTCACAAGGTAATGCAGGACAGAGTCAGGGAACTTGCAGATTGGAAGGGGGGAGAGGGCAATTGTAAGAAGAACGGGACTAGGTCAGGTGAAATGTTGAATGTTGTGGATGGAGAAGCAGGATTAGTGATGTGGAAACTTTCCAAACTCCACAAAGCCGCAACTAAAGGTGGCTTCTTAGACCCAGAAAACTCACTTCCCTCCATCACTCCTCCCATTACACCCCAAATTTCCAAGCTCAAGAGCTTCCAATCATGTGGACAGGACCCCCACTTCCTGTATCAGCACCTCAGATCAGGATTCCCCTGCAGCATATGAAATCACATTTCTGTCAGTCACGTGACCCCTGGACACAAAGATCCACTGTGTCCTCTAGGGTAGAAAAGGGTCACTGGTGCTCTGCTGGTATAACTCCACCCAGCCTGATGCTGCCAATCTGGAGAGCCGATGGTCCCCTACATCTTGTTACATACAGCAGTGTCACTGCATTGCATACCTCCAAGGGGCACCATTCACACCAAAGTCCCCTTGGGCCACTATATGTGGTGACCATGGCACAAGGCAATATAAATGGCGGCATGAGGCATCAGGAAGCACACTTACCTGGGAGGCAGGTGACTTCTATTTTAGCCCTTAGAAATGGTCTCTCTCACTAAGTTACTTTGGTTTTGATTACCCCAACCATAATATGAGAATAATGATGTTTTAGGTGTTGACTGAAAGAACACACACAACATAAGAGCAGTGAGTTTCAGGTTTATTCAGGGACCTTACTGAGAGCTAGATCCTGGAAGACAGCCCCTCAGATTGTTCTGAAGAACTGCTCCGAAGAGGTAGGGAAGGAGCCAGGATATATATAAATTTTTTGGCTGAGAAATACATGTAGTCAAGCATACATCTTGGTAAAAGATTAGTGCTAATCAGCAAAAAAAAAAAAAAAAACCCCAGATATCTCAAGGTAATGATTTTAGTGCTTTTCTGTGCATGGGGATATGCAAGAATCTGGGCTCATTGAAATTCTTCCTTAGATATGCATCTTAACTATCTAGGGTTTATATTTCCAAAACTCAGAATGCTTCTCTGTTTTTCCCCACCTTGAATTCCCCTCAGGGTGCACTGTCTGGGAGTTGTGACTTAACCCCTTGTATAACTGGATGGTGAGTGAGACTCTTGTTCTTTTTGTTTGTACAGGGAAGGATCTAAGGGATCAAATAAATGGTCCTACAAGATCTTCTGCTCTGAGAGCACTTTCTCTTGGAAAATATCATCATCTCTACCCACAGGGGCAGGGAAGTTTGGGTGAGGGTTCTTACTCACACTCCCGCAACCACACAAGGGTCAAGCTAACTGACACACCCGTGCATTCAGACTCTGCCTTTCTGGGAAGCCTTTCTATCAGAACCTCAAGTAGAATCATGGACCCCAGGAGCTACCAGAGAGCTCCCAGTGGCTACCACAGAAAGTCTCCCATTGAGTAATCACTGGGCCTCACTCCAAGGACAACAAACCTCCCTGCCTTTCCTGCAGCCCAGCAGACTTCAGCCCTAAATGCCAATCAGAGAGGCACCTCCAAATGTTAGCATATCCAGAGGCAGGCACCAGCAGACCAACAGTGTGGTGGCCACAGGACAGCTTACTGGGATCAGCAGACCCTCTGGTGCCAGGAAAATCTTGAAGATGGAATCAAGAAAAGAGAGTGGCAGCGGGGAGTGTCTTCCATTTGTGAAAGACTAAACAGAGTTTGCTCACATCACTATTGCCAAGCTTTCTCTCTTCTCATTCAAGGAATCCTGAGCCCAATTCACCTCTAACAAGGCACAGCATCATCTGCCCCTGGAGTTTGAAATGGTGGGCACAAAACAGTGGAGATATTTAAAGCTTCTGATGGCACACATTTTACCGAACTAAACCTGGATCTGCTTGCCCTCGCAGTAAAGCCAATCTACTGACACCGGGTTGTGGTGAAAGAAAGTGTAGCATTTTTTTTGACTGTTTTTTTTTTTAACATATTTATTGGAGTATAATTGTTTTACAGTGGTGTACTAGTTTCTGCTTTATAACAAAGTGAGTCAGCTATACATACACATATATCCCCATATCCCCTCCCTCTTGCTTCTCCCTCCCACCCTCCCTATCCCACCCCTCTAGGTGGTCACAGAGCACCAAGCTGATCTCCCTGTGCTATGCCCCTGCTTCCCACTAGCTATCTATTTTACATTTGGTAGTGTATATATATCCATGCCACTCTCTCACTTCATCCCAGCTTACCCTTCCCCCTCCCTGTATCCTCAAGTCCATTCTCTACGTCTGCGTCTTTATTCCTGTGCTGCCCCTAAGTTCATCAGAACCTTTTTTTTTTCTTTTAGGTTCCATATATATGTGTTAGCATGCGGTATTTGTTTTTCTCTTTCTGACTTACTTCACTCTGTATGACAGACTCTAGGTCCACCCACCTCACTACAAATAACTCAATTTCATTTCTTTTTATGGCTGAGTAATATTCCATTGTATATATGTGCCACATCTTCTTTATCTGTTCATCTGCCGATGGCCACTTAGGTTGCTTCCATGTCCTGGCTATTGTAAATAGAGCTGCAATGAACATTGCAGTACATGGCTGAAAGTGTAGCATTTATTGCAGGGCATCAAGCAAAGAGTCCAGACAGCTAGTGCTTAAAAGGTCTGAACTCCCTAGAGGCTTTCAGGGAAAGGTTTTAAAGATAGGCTGAGGGTGGGGGTTGTGGGGTGTGGGGTGTGTGATCAGCTCGTAGACAATCTTCTGACTGGTTGGTGGTGAGGTCATCAGGAGTCAACATCATTAACCTTCTGGTTCCAATCGGTCTGGGGTCTGTGCTCATGGGCAGCATACAGTTAACTTCTTCCAGTCTGGTGGGGATTTCAGTATCTGCATAACAGCCCAAGGATATGGCTCAGAACATTCTCTATAGCCTTTGAGGAGGAACTAAAAGTCCTTGACTTTGTTTAATGGCTAAACTGTTATTATTTTGTCTTGCTTGACTGCTTTCCTTTCTTTCTGCATTTTTCTCACTCCTCTGATTACAATTATTCTTTGACTAAAGTTTTTCTACAGACAAAAAACAGGCAGAAGACATTGTGGGGGTGGTGTCTGTTGTGCGGATGTCGCATAGAGTCCTGCTCAGTTACACACAGACCCCAACCAGGGACCAGGGATGTCATCAAATGGTTTCTCTGGGAAACAAACTCTTAGATGAAAACCCGAATCCACTGCTGCAGCTGGTCTTGAGGCTGTAAATGATACTATGGTGTTGAAATTAATGATAAGAAATAGATGTTCCTGGCACAGAGCTCCTAAAACTGGAATTTCCAGTGATGAGAGCTAATATGATCTGTTACGTTAACGAGGTTACTTTTGGAAAGTGCCTAAGGATGGGGGCTCTCTGAACCTGCTTGTGCCCAGTCCCAAGGTGCTGATTTAATCTCACAGTGGATTGTTGCTGGGCCCACCTGGTTTTATAACTTGGTGGGTTTCACTAAACCCAGCTCCTGACAGGCAGTTCTGGCTGCAAGTCTACTTGAATTCCTCTGGCCAGGCTCTTTGTCTCTGCCAGGGGCAGTAAACACACTGGGAACTCTTTTTTCAGAAGATATAAATCCTCCTCTTTAGATGGCATGGCCTTGGTCCAGAAGCCCAGGGGTCCATTTTGTGATTCTCCAACAGTCATAGACTCCATGGGGCACAGTGGGTTTCTTTCCCCACCACATTACCTCTAATACCTGCATCTAGCTGGTTGTACGGCACAAGCTGCAGGATCACTTGCCCCACATCCAGACCTGCTGGAACCCACTCATGCTCTGCACCCCTGGAAGCCTGGAAGTCACAACTGGAAGTCTTTTGTATGCGTGGTCAGAACAGTCTTCCCGAGTACAGAGAAGCTGACTGCCAGGCACTGTGCCTCTTTTTTCAATGGTGGGAGGCAAGGGATGCTACAATTATTCTCTGACTTTGGAGGGTATATCCCAGTGAGCTCCCAGACTAATCCTGTGAGGTGCTCTGGAGCAGGGATGCTCCTTTAGAATTATCCCATATAAGGAAAAAGCAACGGGCCTTTATCTGTCTGTATCACCCATCATTGGGTGTGGGCAGTCCCCAGAAAAGAGGATGTGACTTTGAGGGAGGCAGCTCTCCCTACAGCCCAAGGCAATTCCTAGAGAGGCACTTAGTGCAGACCTGTTGGCCACCAATGCGGCTGAAGTTGGGGGAATGATTACCTTGGTCCTGAGGTGTGAATGGGGCTCTAGGCGGAGCAACATGGAAGCTGCTATAAGGATGCAGGCCTGGATCTAAGGCATGTCTGATCCCTGGATGGGTTCTGTAGCTAGCCTGCAAGGTAACTCTTGGAAATTTACATTTTCTCACTGGTGTACCCAACCATAAAATGGATCCTTGAACTAGATATATGACTTCTCATTGACTGTGCATTAAAATTACCACAGACATGTCTAAAAGCACAGGTACTTTTTTTAAAATTTTATTTCATTGAAGTATAGTTGACATAAAATGTTGTGTTAATTTCTGCTGTACAGAAAAGTGATTCCGTTATACGTATATATGCATTCTTTATCATATTCTTTTCCATTATGGTTTATTACAGGATATTGAATATAGTTCCCTGTGCTATACAGTAGGGCCTTGTTGTTTATCCATTCTATACATAATAGCTTGCATCTGCTAATTCCAAACTCCCAATCCTTCCCTCCTCCACCTACCCTCCCGCTTGGCAACCATAAGTCTGTTCTCTATGTCTGAAAGCACAGGTTCTAAGTTGTCTTTCGCAAAGACTCTGCCTAATGTATTAGAGTGGGGGTGGGGCTTGGGGACCCTATTCTACCTGCTAGACTTGCTTCAGCTCTGGTTTGCCTGAGCCAGCTCTGCATTCTGTGGAAATCGTTTAATCTCCCCCAGTAAAGTGGGGATCAAGACACCTGCTACTAGAGGATTATGTGAAATAACAGGCAAATAACACTAGAACAAAGGCACATGGGTGTGTGTTCAGCATTGTTCAAGGGCAGGTCTGCATAGAGAGGCAGCTCTCCATTTTATGGGCTCTGTCCCACATGAGGAAGGCTTTTGGCTTCTCTAAGCTGCACTTCTTTTATCTTTATAATGAGCGTCATAAAAGCACTTACCTCAGATGTTGGCCAGGAGGATTAAATTAGATAACATCATAAATTCTATAGTCCCTGGCATGGAGAACAAATTCAAAAAAGCAGCCATCATTACTGAGTTTTTACTGTATGTCAGTTGCAATGCTGAGCTCTTATATGAAAATGAGTTTATAGACCGTTTCTTCCCAAAAGTTCCAAGAAACTTTGTGAAAGGCTGATCCCAAATCTCAGCTGGTTCTTTTATAAAAGGGACAATTGAGGCCCTGGGCTTGATAGGGTACAATATAGTAGGAACCTCATGGGACATGTCAGGGGACCTGGGCACTGGGACACATAGGCCTCTAATACCCTGCATGGCCTGATGGATTTTGTCCATCCTTGGGTCTTGGCTTTTCTATCCAAGAAAGGAGAGCATAGATGACAATGAATTCTCGGGTCGTATTCACTTCTTTCTCTAGTTGTGTGGTGTCAAATGAATTCTGCAGCCAAGCTATAAAACAAAGCTGGGAGTCTGGATTCCCAGTTTGCCCTTCTACCTGACCATTCTTATTTCTTAGGGACCAGGTAAGAAGTCAGGACATCAGTTTCCATAACAGGGTACTCATATCCTGCCCCCATCAGAGTTAATCCTGATCATAGACTCCCCAGGCACCAGCAAGAGCGAATGTGAATTGAATCTGCCTTGGGTGAGTGCTGGCTGGGAGGTCGCAGAAAAAAGCCAGAGAGCACCCACCTTGCTGCAGAAGGCAGCTGAGCCAGACAGAAGAGCTGCCGAACCTGGATGGTGGGAATGATTGGGTTAATATTTCACACTGAGTTCCCCAGGTAGCACAGCTGAAGTCTGGGGTGGAAAACTACAAAATGAAAATAGCAGCCTGGCATCACTGAACACTTGCCAGCTATGACACTGGCATCACTCAGAGGCTGTCGTCTCTGGAGCACATCAGTCACATTGCCTGAGGCCTGGAGCAATCAAAGCATCTCATCTGGTGTGGGAGAGTCAGTCTTAGATGCAGCCGCTGTGCTTCCAGTGGCTGGAGCCCCACGTGTGCCCAGAGCCATGCTGAGGATCTGCACCGCGAGACCATGCACGCTCCGGTCCCTGCCCGACCGCCAGGAAGGTGCGCCCTGGCCAGCGAGGGATCCGGGACTTGCACGGAGGTTGTTTTCCACTGAGAAAGTCAATTCTAAGGATCATGCTCTCCCCAACCTCAGCTGGAGCAAGGACTTAAGACTCCCCTTTGACCAGTTCAGGAAGAAATGTGAAGACGGCTCCTGGGAACGTTTGCCGTCACATGAAAGTAAATGTACTCAAGAGTGAAGACTTCAAAACCCATTTTCTTGTAGGAACAGCTACTCTCCCATAAAGAATATTTAAATATCAAACATAAAACTAAGAACAGGAGGACTTTCAAGATGGCGGGAAGAGTAAGACGTGGCGATCACCTTCCTCCCCACAAATACACCAGAAATACATCTACATGTGGAACACTTCCTACAGAACACCTACTGGATGCTGGCAGAAGACCTCAGACCTCCCAAAAGGCAAGAAACTCCCCCACGTACCTGGGTAGGGCAAAAGAAACAAAGAAAAAACAGAGACAAAAGAATAGGGACGGGACCTGCACCAGTGGGAGGGAGCTGTGAAGGAGGAAAGGTTTCCACACACTAGGAGCCCTTTCATGGGCAGAGACTGCGGGAGGCGGAGCGGGGAGCTTCGGAGCCGCGGGGGAGGGCGCAGCAACAGGGGTGCGGAGGGCAAAGCGGGGAGATTCCCGCACAGAGGATCGGTGCCGACCGGCACTCACCAGCCCGAGAGGCCTGTCTGCTCCACCGCTGGGGCGGGCGGGGCTGGGAGCTGAGGCTCGGGCTTCGGTCAGAGCGCCGGGAGAGGACTGGGGTTGGCAGCTTGAACACAGACTGAAGGGGGTTAGTGCACCACGGCTGGCCGGGAGGGAGTCCGGGAAAAGACTGGACCTGCCGAAGATGCAAGAGACCATTGTTTTGGGGAGCGTGAGGACAGGGGATTCAGAGCACCACCTAAACGAGCTCCAGAGACGGGCGCAAGCCGCGGCTATCAGCGCAGACTCCAGAGACAGGCATGAAACGCTAAGGCTGCTGCTGCCACCACCAAGAAGCCTGCGTGCAAGCCCAGGTCACTATCCCCACCTCCCCTCCCGGGAGCCTGTGCAGCCCGCCACTGCCAGGGTCCCGTGATCCAGGGACAACTTCCCCGGGAGAACACACAGTGCGCCTCAGGCTGGTGCAACGTCACACCAGGCTCTGCTGCCACAGGCTCACCCTGCTTTCCGTACACCTCCCTCCCCCCAACCTGAGTGAGCCAGAGCCCCCGAATCAGCTGCTACTTTACCCCGTCCTGTCTGGGCGAAGAATAGTTGCCCTCGGGTGACCTACACGCAGAGGCGGGGCCAAATCCAAAGCTGAACCCTGGGAGCTGTGTGAACAAAGAAGAGAAAGGGAAATCTCTCCCAGAAGCCTCAGGAGCAGCAGATTAAATCTCCACAATCAACTTGATGTACCCCGCATCTGTGGAGTACCTGAATAGACAACGAATCACCCCAAAATTGAGCCGATGGACTTTGGGAGCAACTGTAGACTTGGAGTTTGCTGTATACGACTATTTTCTGATTTTTATGTTTATCTTAGTATAGTTTTTAGTGCTTGTTATCAGTGGTGGATTTGTTTATTGTTTGGGTTGCTATCTTCTTTTTTTAATTGCTTTTTAAAATATTTAATTTTAATAATTTAAAAAATTTTTTATTCTAATAAATTATTTTCCCTTTCATTCCTTTTTTTCTGCCTTTTATTCTGAGCTGTATGGATGACAGGGTCTTTGTGCTCCAGCTGGGTGTCAGGCCTGAGCCTCTGAGGTGGGAGAGCCAAGTTCAGGACATTGAACCACCAGAGACCTCCCAGCCCCACGTAATATCAATTGGTGAGAGCTCTCCCAGAGATCTCCATCTCAAAGCTAAGACCCAGCTCCACTCAATGACCAGCAAGGTACAGTGCTGGACACGCCATGCCAAACAACTAGCAAGACAGGAACACAACACCACCCATTAGCAGAGTCGCTGACCAAAATCAGAATAACATCACACAGACCCCCAAAACACACCACAGGACTTGGTCCTGCCCACCGAAAGACAAGATCCAGCCTCATCCAACAGAACACAGGCACTAGTCCCCTCCACTAGGAAGGCTACACAACCCACTGAACAAACCTTAGCCACTAGGGGCAGACACCAAAAACACAGGGAACTACAAACCTGCAGCCTGCAAAAAGGAGACCCCAAACACAGTAAGTTACGCAAAACGAGAAGACAGAGAAACACACAGCCAATGAAGGAGCAGGGTAAAAACCCACCAGACCAAACAAATGAAGAGGAAATAAGCAGTCTACCTGAAAAAGAATTCAGAGGAATGATAGTAAATATGATCCAAAATCTTGGAAATAGAATGGAGAAAATACAAGAAACGTTTAACAAGAACGTAGAAGACCTAAGAGCAAATAAACAATGATTAACAACACCGTAAATGAAATTAAAAATTCTCTACAAGGAATCAATAGCAGAATAACAGAGGCAGAAAAATGGATAAGTGATCTCGAAGATAAAATAGTGGAAATAACTACCACAGAGTGGAATAAAGAAAAAAGAAAGAAAAGAATTGAGGACCGTCTCAGAGACTTCTGGGACAACACTAAATGCACCAACATTCAAATTATAGGGGTCCCAGAAAAAGAAGAGAAAAAGAAAGGGACTGAGAAAATATTTGAAGAGATTATAGTTGAAAAATTCCCTAATATGGGAAAGGAAACAATCAAGTCCAGGAAAGGCAGAGAGTCCCCTACAGCACAAATCCAAGGAGAAACGTACCAAGACACATATTAAGCAAACTATCAAACATTAAATAGAAAGAAAAAATATTAAAAGCAGCAAGGGGAAAACAACAAATAACACACAAGGGAATCCCCATGAGGTTAACAGTTGACCTTTCAGCAGAAACTCTGCAAGCCAGAAGGAAGTGGCAGGACATACTTAAAATGAAAGGGGAAAACGTACAACCAAAATTACTCTACTCAGCAAGGATATCATTCAGACTCGACAGAGAAAATTAAAAGCTTTACAGACAAGCAAAAACTGAGAGAGTTCAGCACCAACAAACCAGCTTTACAACAAATGCTAAAGGAACTTCTCTAGGCAAGAAACACAAGAGAAGGAAAAGACCTACAATAACGAACTCCAAACAATTAAGAAAATGGTAATAGGAACATACATATTGATAACTACTTTAAATGTAAATGAATTAAATGCTCCCACCAAAAGACATAGACTGGCTGAATGGATACAGAAACAAGACCTGTATATATGCTGTCTACAAGAGACCCACTTCAGACCTAGGGGCACACACAGAGTGAAAGTGAGGGATGGAGAAAGATATTCCATGCAAATGGAAATCAAAAGAAAGCTGGAGTACCAATTCTCATATCACACAAAATAGTCCTTAAAATAAAGACTATTACAAAAGACAAAGAAGGACACTACATAATGATCAAGGGGTCAATCCAAGAAGTTAGAACAATTGTAAATATTGATGCACCCAACATAGGAGCACCTCAATACATAAGGCAAATGCTAACAGCCATAAAAGGGGAAATCGACAGTAACACAATCATAGTAGGGGACTTTAACACCCCACTTTCACCAATGGACAGGTCATCCAAAATGAAAATAAATAAGGAAGTACAAGCTTTAAATGATACATTAAACAACATGGACTTAATTGATATTTATAGGACATTCCATCCAAAAACAACAGAGTACACTTTCTTCTCAAGTACTAATGGAACATTTTCCATGATAGATCATATCTTGGATCACAAATCAAGCCTTGGTAAATTTAAGAATATTGAAATCATATCAAGTGTCTTTTCCAATGACAACATTGTGAGACTACATATCAGTTACAGGAAAAAAACTGTAAAAGATACAAACACATGGAGGATAAACAATGCACTACTGAATAACCAAGAGATCACTGAATAAATCAAAGAGGAAATAAAAAAATATCTAGAAACAAATGACAATGAAAACACAATGACCCAAAACTTATGGGATGCAGCAAAGGCAGTTCTAACAAGGAATTTTATAGCAATACAATCCTAACCCAAGAAACATCTCAAATAAACAACCTAATCTTATACATAAGGCAATTTGAGAAAGAAGAACAAAGAAACCCCCAAAGTTAACAGAAGGAAAGAAATCATAAAGATCAGATCCGAAATAAATGGAGAAGAAATGAAGGAAACAATCACAAAGATCAATAAAACTAAAAGCAGGTTCTTTGAAAAGAGAAATGAATTTGATAGACCATTAGCCAGACTCATCAAGAAAAAAATGAAGAAGACTGAAGTCAATAGAATTAGAAATGAAAGAGAAGTCACAACTGACAGGGCAGAAATGCAAAGGATCATGAGAGATTACTACAAGCAACTAGATGCCAATAAAATGGACAAACTGGAAGGAATGGACAAATTCTTTGGAAAGCACAACCTCCTGAGACTGAACCAGGCAGAAATAGAAAATATAAACAGAACAGTCACAAGCACTGAAACTGAAACTGTGATTTAAAACTTCCAACAAACAAAAGCGCAGGACCAGATGGCTTCACAGGCGAATTCGATCAAACCTTTAGAGAAGAGCTAGCACCTATCCTTCTCAAACTCTTCCAAAATATAGCAGAGGGAGGAACACTCCCAAACTCATTCTACGAAGCCACCATCACCCTGATACCAAAACCAGACAAAGATGTCACAAAAAAGAGAAAACTACAGGCCAATATCACTGATGAACATAGGTGTAAAAATCCTCAACAAGATACTAGTAAGCAGAATCCAACAGCACATTAAACGGATCATACACCATGATCAAGTGGGGTTTATTCCAGGAATGCAAGGACTCTTCAATATACGCACATTAATCAATGTGATACACCATATTAACAAATTGAAGGAGAAAAACCATATGATCATCTCAATAGATGCAGAAAAAGCTTTCGACAAAATTCAACACCGATTTATGATAAAAACCCTCCACAAAGTAGGCATAGAGGGAGCTTACGTCAACATAATAAAGGCCATATATGATGAACCCACAGCCAATATCATTCTCAATGGTGAAATACTGAAACCATTTCCATTAAGATCGGGAACAAGACAAGGTTGCCCACTCTCACCACTATTATTCAACATAGTTTTGGAAGTGTTAGCCACAGCAATCAGAGACGAAAAGGAAATAAAAGGAGTCCAAATCAGAAGAGAGGAAGTAAAACTGTCATTATTTGCAGATGACATGATACTATACATAGAGAATCCTAAAGGTGCTACGAGAAAACTACTAGAGCTAATCAATGAATTTGCTAAAGTAGCAGGATACAAAATTAATGCACAGAAATCTCGGGCATTCCTATACACTAATGATGAAAAATCTGAAAGAGAAATTAAGGAAACACTCCCATTTACCACTGCAACAAAAGAATAAAATATCTAGGAATAAACCTACCTAAGGAGACAAAAGACCTGTATGCAGAAAACTATAAGACACTGATGAAAGATATTAAAGATGGTACAAATAGATGGAGAGATATACCATGTTCTTGGATTGGAATAATCAACATTGTGAAAATGACTCTACTACCCAAAGCAATCTACAGATTCAATGCAATCCCTATCAAACTACCACTGGCATTTTTCACAGAACTAGAAGAAAAAAGTTCACAATTTGTATGGAAACACTAAAGACCCTGAATACCCAAAGCAATCTTGAGAAAGCAAAATGGAGCTGGAGGAATCAGGCTCCCTGTCTTCGGACTATACTACAAACCTACAGTAATCAAGACAGTATGGCACTGGCACAAAAACAGAAAGCTAGATCAATGGAACAGGATAGAAAGCCCAGAGATAAACCCACACACATATGGTCACCTTATCTTTGATAAAGGAGGCAAGGATATACAGTGGAGAAAAGACAGCCTCTTCAATAAGTGGTGCTGGGAAAACTGGACAGCTACATGTAAAAGAATGAAATTAGAACTCTCCCTAACACCATACACAAAAATAAACTCAAAATGGATTAAAGACCTAAATGTAAGAGCAGACACTATGAAACTTTTCAAGGAAAATATAAACAGAACACTCTATGACATAAATCACAGGAAGATCCTTTTTGACCCACCTCCTAGAGAAATGGAGATAAAAACAAAACTAAACAAATAGGACCTAATGAAACTTAAAAGATTTTGCACAGCAAAGGGAACCATAAACAAGATGAAAAGACAGCTCTCAGACTGGGAGAAAATATTTGGAAACGAAGCAACTGACAAAGGATTAATCTCCAAAATATACAAGCAGCTCATACAGGTTAATAACAAAAAAACAAACAACCCAATCCGCAAATGGTCATTAGAACTAAATAGACATTTCTCCAAAGAAGATATGCAGATTGCCAACAAACACATGAAAGGATGCTCAACATCACTAATCATTAGAGAAATGAAAATCAAAACTACAATGAGGGGCTTCCCTGGTGGCCCCGTGGTTGGGGGTCCGCCTGCCAATGCAGGGGACACAGGTTCCTCCCCCAGTCCAGGAAGATCCCACATGCCACAGAGCGGCTAGGCCCGTGAGCCATGACCACTGAGCCTGCGTGTCCGGCCCCTGTGCTCTGCAGTGGGAAAGGTCACAACAGTGAGAGGCCCACGTACAGCAAAAAAAAACAAAAACAAAAACAAAAAAACAAAACTACAGTGAGGTATTACCTCACACTGTCAGAATGGCCATCATCAAAAAATCTACAGACAGGGGCTTCCCTGGTGGCGCAGTGGTTGAGAGTCCGCCTGCCGATGCAGGGGACACGGGTTCGTGCCCCGGTCCGGGAAGGTCCCACATGCTGTGGAGCTGCTGGGCCCGTGAGCCATGGCCGCTGAGCCTGCGCGTCCAGAGCCTGTGCTCTGCAACGGGAGAGGCCACAAGTGAGAGGCCCGTGTACCACAAAAAAAAAAAAAAAAAATCTACAAACAGTAAATGCGGGAGAGGGTGTGGAGAAAAGGGAACCCTCCTGCAATGTTGGTGGGAATGTAAATTGATACAGCCACTATGGAGAACATTACCATACGACCCAGCAATCCCACTTCTGGGCATATACCCTGAGAAAACCGTAGTTCAACAAGAGTCACGTACCACAATGTTCATTGCAGCACTATTTACAATAGCCAGGACATGGAAGCAACCCAAGTGTCCATCGACAGATAAATGGATAAAGAAGATTTGGCACTTATATACAATGGAATATTAGCCATAAAAAGAAACAAAATTGAATTATTTGTAGTGAGGTGGATGGACCTAGAGTCTGTCATACAGAGTGAAGTAAGTCAGAAAGAGAACAATAAATACTGTATGCTAACACATATATATGGTATTTTAAAAAAATGTTTATGAAGAACCTAGGGGCAGGACAGGAATAAAGACGCAGATGTAGAGAATGGACTTGAGGATATGGGGAGGGGGAAGGGTAAGCTGGGACGAAGTGAGAGAGTGGCATGGACTTATATATACTACGAAATGTAAAATAGATAGCTAGTAGGAAGCAGCCGCATAGCAGAAGGACATCAGCTCACTGCTTTGTGACCACCTAGAGGGGTGGGATAGGGAGGGTGAGAGGGAGACGCAAGAGGGAGGGGATATGGGGATATATGTATGCATATAGCTGACTCATTTTGTGATACAGCAGAAACTAACACACCACTGTAAAGCAATTATACTCCAATAAAGCTGTTAAAAAAATAAATAAATGAAACTAAGAACAGATTGAAGCACTTGTTAACGCTTGAAAAAGGAAGGAGGCTAGTGCAGGGGTGTTGTTATATTCTCCAGCCTTTTTTGTTTTTTGCGGTATGCAGGCCTCTCACTGTTGTGGCCTCTCCCGCCGCGGAGCACAGGCTCCGTATGCGCAGGCTCAGCGGCCATGGCTCACGGGCCCAGCCGCTCCGCGGCATGTGGGATTCTCTCGGAACGGGGCACGAACCTGTGTCCTCTGCATCGGCAGGCGGACTCTCAACCACTGCGCCACCAGGGAATCCCTATTCTCCAGTTTTATAGGCCAGAAATCTCAATAAATTTCACAGATTGTTGGAGAGCAAAAAGAGGAAAAAAAACCCATCTAATCCTCATCACAATATCTGGGACATTGCCCCTCTAGCTGGTATTCCTCCTATTTCTTTTTCCATAACACAGGCATTCCTGAAAAACCATCCCCACTGCAACATGTCTCAGTTTGGAGCCACAGGTCAATTTGGGGGAGAAATTATGAGAATTCCATTGTCTTACACTTTTGAGTCTCTGCCCAGAGACGCCGGACCATACTGCTTCTGAAGTCCCTAAAAGTAATGACTATTAAACTTATGGAGAATTCACTATGTGCCAGTAGCCACTTTTGAAAACACTTTGTGTACCTCAGTGCATTTAAGCCTCATAAGTTGTATTAGCCCAATTCCAGATGTGGAAATTAAGGTTCAGCTTCTGACTCCTCCCCTATTTCCACATCCCATGTTGATAAGCACAGGGCTTTTATCTAGTGGACACAAGCAGGCATTTTCCCTGGTCTCAGGACAGGGACACTCAGGCCTTCACCTTGAGGAAGTTCCTAGAGGTAAGGGGCTTCATCAATTGAAGGCCATAGCCCTTGACCTATTGCCCTGACATCCATCCACAAGAGGTGTTCCGTCGCCTCTGGACAGGGCCCCCGTGCCATCCTCCACACCCGTGTATCATCCATAGATCTTCAAAGAGGACGTTCTACTTGGGCAGATGGAGCCTATTCAGAAGCAGGGTTGAGCACAGAGTTCAGGGGTAGCTGGACAAATGTCTCTAAAATACTTCCAAGCCAATATTGGATGCAGTGTTTTTCTCTCATGCCCTGCGTACCTCTGCACCAACTGTCCACTAGAGGGAGCCAATCCTCAGCAGGTAGAACACGTGTACGCTGTGTTCACCCCTGCCCATTAGTTCTTGATGTGTGTGTGGGAAGGGGGAGGGGGGATGTCTCATCAGTGCATCTCACTGTGAGCAGTTCCCTGGAGGCCTGGCATGAGGGACCAGGGCCTCCAGCTTCTGCCTCATACAGACTGCTCCACTTGCCCTGGATGATCATTGGGATTCTGCCCATGATCTCACTTGGTGAAAGAATATGACAACTAAGCTGAGGTTTGAAAAGCACAGCACTACAAGATCTTTATCTGCCAGCTTTGATCTCTGCTGATGTTAAGATCCAAGAGCTTTATAACTAGGATTCCTGGAGTCCTTCATTCAGCCCAACAGGGGGAACTTTGGATCTGCTCATCTTTCTTATGACCAGTTTCATTTCTTCTTCCCTTTTCCACAAAAGGATTTTCAATGAAAAGGAAGTGGAGCCCCTATGCTGATCCAGCACAGAGGCTTCCCTGTTCTTAGATTGGGCATAACTGTACCTCCTCTTCCTATCTCAGCCCCGTTAGTCTTGGCACCAGATGGAAGATGTGTCCAGTCCCACTCCACTGGTTCCTTTTTTTTCTTCCAGGAAGCCCCCCCAGGACCCCACTGCTTACTCTGCAGATTTTGGATCTCATTTCATCATTCCTTGACTGTGACCCTACTAAGAGAAAGCCTTCCCTGGCAACCTCCTAACTCTCTACCTCCTATAAAATAATGGATCACAACTCTATAAAAGTCAAGCAGAGCAGCCAGGGGAGAAGAGAAGCTGAGAGAAACCCAGAAAAATCCACGGTTTTAGGAAGTGGGGGGCATGCCCCCAATGAATGGTCTTTTGACTTGGCTGCTCTCCATGCCGAGGTTCAAGACGGACAGGGCCATCCCAGCAATGGGGATCCGGTGCCCCACTGCAGCTTGCTGGGACTCCAGGACTTCAGTCGCCTGTCCAGCACCAGCCACAGACATTCCCTTCCTCACGTGCCCACCAACCCCTCCCTCCTACACGGTGAAATCTCGTGGGAGGGAGATCTATTGAAATAGCCTTTGGGATTTCTCCCTGCCTCTCACCATTCCCATCCATCTATCCTCAGCCCCAGAGATCTTATGTGAACTGAGACCTCAGAGGAATGCTGGTGGCAACAGACTTAATAGTCAGGTGACACTTTTCAGTGAAGAAGAAACATAAGCAGGACCTGCCTTACAGGGTGGGGTGAGATTAGAGCAGAGGGTTCTACAGAGTTAGTTCAGGATGGGCAGATGAGTGGGCAAGAAGCAGAAGTTTCATCTGGCTGGAATTTGGTCCAGGAATAGGAGGAAAGTTCAGAAATTTTAGAATGCGAGCTTGGAGTCTTGTTTTAGAGGGTCTTGAATGTCAAGATGGACAGCTGGGTTTCAATTCTGAAAGTGATAGGGAGATACTGAGGATATTTGACCAGCAGGGAAGCCAAAGTGCCATAATCAGAAGTGTGCTCTCAGAGGAGAAAGCTGTGGGCAGGATGGAGTGTGGAAGGGAGGACCTGAGAGCTGGTCTCTGCGATGGTCCAGGCAAGAAGTAATGGCAAGGGTGGGGGAGAGGAGGCAGCTTGTAGGGGATTTACTGAAGATATTCAGTCATGAGGACAGAGAGGAGGGCCAGTGATGCAGGCTCTAGAACCAGCTCCCCAAACACCACAAGCTGGTATTTACAGGCATGTCCACGCTATGCCCGAAATTTTCTTCCCTTTATCACTATCCCCTTAAGCCCAACTCTAGAGGTTTAGGAAGAAGCATTTAAAGAGACAGGGTTTCCTCTTCCTGGATGGTCCCCTAAGATCCCCCTGCAGTATATGAGCTTGGCTTGCTGTTCTTTCAGAAAGGGGACCCACTTGTACGGAAACCAGCCTCCCCACCAAAGTTAAAGACCAACTATCAGGACTCACACTTGCCAGTTTCAGGGAGAGATGACTGCTGTACATTACAGTGTACTTGGGAGCGTGGGGTGCTGGAAAAGTCCAGTCCTGGGAGGCAGGAGATGTCAGTGCTGATTGCAGACGTGGCACTGACTCCCTGTGCACTCAGGCATATCAACTTCTCTTTCTGGGCCTCAGTTTCCCTCTCCATTCAATGGGGATAATACTGTATCACAGGCAGGAAGGGAGAGAGTCTGGTAAGTGACCTCACCATTTCCCTCAGTTCAAGGAGCCATGTCTTGGGAGAAGCTGGAAGGCACCGAGCTTCAAATCCGCACTTGGGGCCAGCCAGGGGCCTGGGTTACCATAAACCCACTCCTGGCTCAGCCGTTGCCTGCCTAGGTACAGAGTTTTCATCAAAGCCCCCAAGGAGGCCCCCAAAGTCCTGGGAGAAATTAACATCTTCATTCATCCTCAAACTGGGTCCAGTAGTCCCGTGTGCCTCTTCAGACACCAAGATCCTATCTCCAAACGCCCATCAAGAGTGACTCCTAAACCTCCAATGGAGTGGAGGGGCACAGAGTGAGTCAGAGTACAGATGACTAAGATGCCGCCATATGATCCACCCTCAGAAGCCCCTCTGGCACTAGGCAAGTCTTGGGTAGAAGATGGGGAATGGTAAGAGGCATGAGGTGGGTTTTTGTTGTTCTTGTTGTTTTTGGACCACCCTCTGCTGCTATATCCTTGGGGTCAATAGGTAGAGATGCACTGCCACCAAATGCCACAAGTGCACAACCTCAAATAGAATCTGCTTGCACTCCCTCCTTAAAGATATCGCTCTTCATTTTGAAGTGGTCCTCAGCACATTTGTCCTCTCACTCCTGTCCATGAACCTGTAAACTCAAAGCACTGGAGACTCTGGGACCTCTGAGAGAGAAAAGTTCCCACCAGGGACCAGGGACCAAACACGGATGCATGATGCATAATTGAGCATCACCCTGTCAGATTCTTCTGCACTAAATGATCAGCCTCTTTCCATTGTTTCTATGATTCTGTGATCTCTGAATAAACCTGAGGCAAAGCTGTAAAATGTAGCCCGGGCTTGGGATTTCCAGGCTACTCTTCCACCTGACCCTGATGTTCCTTGAGAGTCACTTAAGAAGATGGAGAGCAGCTTCCACGGCAGCAGCCTCATTTCTTTCCCAGTGCTAACTTAACCCTGCCCTCTACCAGCTTATTGTCTAGACCACAGGCTTGCCATCCACTAGCTCCTAAATGACAAGCACGTTGAGAAGCCCCCAGGAGAGAAGAGAGAGAGAGAAGGTAGAAGGATTCCCCTCCCCGGGGAGGGCAGTCTGGCAGCTGGCCAGAACAGCTACAGAACTTGAGCAGTCTCGAGTTTCGTTTTAGCTTTCACACTAAGATTTCCCAAATCCAGATGAAAACCACAACCAAAGGAGGGAAATTGAGAAATCAAAGGGATTTGCTGATGGCAGTCTTTGAACTCCCCGCAGAACCTGAGCGAGGTGCCCCTCTGTGTCTGTCCTACCTGGGATCTGTCTCCCATTCCTTCTGGGGGCCCAGAGCCTTCTGCACCTCTGGTTTTTGTGAGGGTCTGAGGACCCCATGCTCCACTGTTTCCAGGAGACTCTTTCTATTTCCTCATCTATAACACAGGTCTTCCAGAAGGCCCTACTAGATCTTTACCAAGAAACATGAAGACAGCTAAAGGAACACTTCCAGTGGTCCACATCCCAGGTACCTCCCTAGCAGCCTCTGGTCACTGCATCCCCCTCATTATCAATATCCATAACTGTTAACTTAATAAATACTTACTATATGCTAATAACACACTGTTCAATGCTCTCCTGTGTCAACTCTTTTCGTTCACTCATTTTACTGACAGGGAAACTGAGGTACAGAGAGCCGAAATGAGCATCCAAGCATCCAAATCCTGGAGTTCCTTAGCTTAACCACTCTCCTTCCTCCTAGATGGAGTGAAGCAGGAAAGAACACTTCCCAGGTGATTCCTAATGTCCTAAATGTCCGGTCTCAGACTGGACCTGATTCCAGATGATCTTGGGAGAATAAAATGGAGGGGAGCATAGGTATCTCTTGGCCCATAAATGTCCATGTCGCAAAACTGGGGTCCTCCCTAACACTGTGCCCATGGAGGACATCAGTAAAGAGCCTCATCACTATTTCTCATAGCCCAGTATAAGACCTCGCTATCCTTCCAACCATCCTCTTGGGTTGACACTTGCACTGAAACTCACTTGTCATCCCTGATCTTGTGCATCCCCACATTTCATAGATGAGGCAGGTGGGCCTAATGGAACCTGGGTGGGTCACAGAGCTACTTAGCAGGCAAGCCAGGATTATGCCTGCTGAACCTTAATCCCTTGCATTTCGAGGAACCCACTTGTCCTCATAATAGACTTTTAGTCTTATTTCTAGTTCTTGCTTCCAGATGCACCTCTGTATCATGTCATCTCACTGGAGAATAAAAATGTCCTGGGCTTATTTAGTGACCTTGCATGTGCACTGCAGCTAAGTACAAACTTGGTCCCTAAACCATGCTGGACCATGTGTATCAGACATGATGCAATTGGTGGGGAGAGTCCCCGAGTTTAAAAAAGCTGCCATCCTGGAAGGGCTTAAGTTCCTTCTTCTTCTAAGAGGAAATCCTGAGGTCAGAACTATGGTTCATGTTCTGTAACTTCTGTATCGTTAAGAGGTGATACTGTGTTTTCAAAAAATGAAATATACAAGAGGTAGATGTTTTAAAGTCTCTTATAAATAAAGAAGAAAAATAAGTGAATTCTTAAGCTAAGGAGACTATCAATTCACAAGATAAAAAACCTAAACGAGTAGTGTATTGTTTAGCCTCCATGTGCTTGTATTTTTTTACACATTTTTTCCTGTAATTAATATCTAGTCTCATAGCGTTGTGGTCAGAAAAGATACTTGATATGATTTCAATATTCTTAAATTTACCAAGGCTTCATTTGTGACCCAAGATATGATCGATCCTGGAGAATGTTCCATGAGCACTTGAGAAGAAACTGTATTCTGTTGTTTTTACATGGAATGTCCTATAAATATCAATTAAGTCCATGTTGTTTAATGTATCATTTAAAGCTTGTACTTCCTTATTTATTTTCATTTTGGATGACCTGTCCATTGGTGAAAGTGGGGTGTTAAAGTCCCCTACTATGATTGTGTTACTGTCGATTTCCCCTTTTATGGCTGTTAGCATTTGCCTTATGTATTGAGGTGCTCCTATGTTGGGTGCATCAATATTTACAATTGTTCTAACTTCTTGGATTGATCCCTTGATCATTATGTAGTGTCCTTCTTTGTCTTTTGTAATAGTCTTTATTTTAAGGACTATTTTGTGTGATATGAGAATTGGTACTCCAGCTTTCTTTTGATTTCCATTTGCATGGAATATCTTTCTCCATCCCCCACTTTCACTCTGTGTGTGCCCCTAGGTCTGAAGTGGGTCTCTTGTAGACAGCATATATACAGGCCTTGTTTCTGTATCCACTCAGCCAGTCTATGTCTTTTGGTGGGAGCATTTAATCCATTTACATTTAAAGTAGTTATCAATATGTATGTTCCTATTACCATTTTCTTAATTGTTTGGGGTTCGTTATTGTAGGTCTTTTCCTTCTCTTGTGTTTCTTGCCTAGAGAAGTTTCTCTAGCATTTGTTGTAAAGCTGGTTTGTTGGTGCTGAACTCTCTCAGCTTTTGCTTGTCTGTAAAGCTTTTAATTTCTCTGTCGAGTCTGAATGAGATCCTTGCTGGGTAGAGTAATTTTGGTTGTAGGTTTTCCCCTTTCATCACTTTAAGTATGTCCTGCCACTTCCTTCTGGCTTGCAGAGTTTCTGCTGAAAGGTCAGCTGTTAACCTTATGGGGGTTCCCTTGTGTGTTATTTGTTGTTTTTCCCTTGCTACTTTTAATATGTTTTCTTTCTATTTAATTTTTGATACCTTGATTAATATGTGTCTTGGTGTGTTTCTCCTTGGATTTATCCTGTATGGGACTCTCTGTGCTTCCGGGACTGGATTAACTATTTCCTTTCTTATACTAGGGAAGTTTTCAACTGTAATCTCTTCAAATATTTTCTCAGTCCCTTTCTTTCTCTTTTCCTCTTCTGGGACCCCTATAATTCAAATGTTGGCGCATTTAATGTCATCCCAGAGGTCTCTGAGACGGTCCTCAATTCTTTTCATTCTTTTTTCTTTATTCTGCTCTGCGGTAGTTATTTCCACTATTTTATCTTCCAGGTCACTTATCCATTCTTCTGCCTCAGTTATTCTGCTATTGATTCCTTCTAGAGAACTTTTAATTTCATTTATTGTGTTGTTCATCATTGTTTGTTTGCTCTTTAGTTCTTCTAGGTCCTTGTTAAACGCTTCTTGTATTTTCTACATTCTATTTCCAAGATTTTGGATCATCTTTATTATCATTCCTCTGAATTCTTTTTCAGGTAGACTGCCTATTTCCTCTTCATTTGTTTGGTCTGGTGGGTTTTTATCTTGCTCCTTCATCTGCTGTGTGCTTCTCTGTCTTCTCATTTTGCTTAACTTACTGTTTTTGGGGTCTGCCGCCAGTGGCTAAGGTTGGTTCAGTGGGTTGTGTAGGCTTCCTGGTGGAGGGGACTAGTGCCTGTGTTCTGGTGGGTGAGGCTGGATCTTGTCTTTCTGGTGCACAGGACCACGTCTGGTCGTGTGTATTGGGGTGTCTGTGACCTTATTATGATTTGAGGCAGCCTCTCTGCTAATGCGTAGGGTTGTGTTCTTGTCTTGCTAGTTGTTTGGCATGGGGTGTCCAGCACTGTACCTTGCTGGTCGTTGAGTGGAGCTGGGTCTTAGTGTTGAGATGGAGGTCTCTGGGAGAGCTTTTGCCTTTTGATATTACATGGGGCCAGGAGGTCTCTGGTGGACGAGTGTCCTGAAATTGGCTCTCCCACCTCAGAGGCATAGGCCTCACACCCGGCTGGAGCACCAAGACCCTGTCAGCCACATGGCTCAAAGAGAAAGGAGAAAGAAAGAAAGAAAGAAAGAAAGAGAGAGAGAGAGAGAAAGAAAGAAAGAAAGAAAGAAAGAAAGAAAGAGAGGGAGAAAGAAAGAAAGAACAAAAGAAAAAAAGAAAGAAAATAAAGTTATTAAAATAAAATAAATTTAAATTATTACAAATTTTAAAAATTAAAAATTAAAAAAAAAAGAAAAAAAAACGGACAGATAGGACCCTAGGACAAATGGTCAAAGCAAAGCTATATAGACAAAATCACACAAGGAAGCATACACATACACACTCACAAAAAGAGAAAAAGGAAAAAAAAAAAATATATATATATATATATTAAAGAAAAACAAAAGGAAGAGAGTAACCAAATCAATAAACATATCTAGCAATGATAATAAAGTCTAAATACTAAACTAAGGTAAACATAAAACCAGAAACAAATTAGACATAGAAAGCAAACCCCAAGTCTACAGTTGCTCCCAAAGTCCACCTCCTCAATTTTGGGGTGATTCCTTGTCTATTCAGGTATTCCACAGATGCAGGTACATCAAGTTGATTGCGGAGATTTAATCTGCTGCTCTTGAGGCTGCTGGGAAAGATTTCCCTTTCCCTTCTTTGCTCGCACAGCTCCCAGGGTTCAGCTTTGGATTTGGACCTGCCTCTGCATGTAGGTCGCCTGAGGGCATCTGTTCCCACCTCAGACAAGGACGGGGTTAAAGTAGCAGCTGATTAGGGGGCTCTGGCTCACTCAGGCCGCGTGTATGGAGGGGCACGGATGCAGGGCGAGCCTGTGGCGGCAGAGGCCGGCGTGACGATGCACCAGCCTGAGGCGCGCCATGCGTTCGCCCGGGGAAGTTGTCCCTGGATCCCGGGACCCTGGCAGTGGCGGGCTGCACAGGCTCCCGGGAGGGGAGGTGTGGAGAGTGGCCTGTGCTCGCCCACAGGCTTCTTGGTGGCGGCAGCAGCAGCCTTAGGGTCCCATGCCCGTCTCTGGGGTCCGCGCTGATAGCCGTGGCTCGCGCCCATCTCTGCAGCTCGTTTAGGCGGTGCTCTGAATCCCCTCTCCTCGCGCACCCCAAAACAATGATCTCTTGTGTCTTAGGCCAGACTTTTTCCCGGACTCCCTCTGGGCTAGCCGTGGTGCACTAACCCCCTGCAGGCTGTGTTCATGGTGCCAACCCCAGTCCTCTCCCTGAGATCTGACCTCCGAAGCCCGAGCCTCAGCTCGCAGCTCCGCCCGCCCCGGCGGGTGAGCAGACAAGCCTCTGGTCTGGTCAGTGCTGGTTGGCACCGATCCTCTGTGCGGGAATCTCTCCGCTCTGCCCTCCGCAGCCCTGTTGCTGCGCTCTTCTCCGTGGCTCCGAAGCTCCCCCTCCGCCACCTGCAGTCTCCACCCGTGAAGGGGCTTCTAGTGTGTGGAAACCTTTCCTCCTTCACAGCTCCCTCCCACTGGTGCAGGTCCGTATTCTTTTGTCTCTGTTTTTTCTTTTTTCTTTTTCCATAGCCAGGTACGCGGGGAGTCTCTTGCCTTTTGGGAAGTCTGAGGTCTTCTGCCAGCGTTCAGTAGGTGTTCTGTAGGAGGTGTTCCACATGTAGATGTGTTTCTGATGTATTTGTGGGGAGGAAGGTGATCTCCACATCTTACTGCTGCACCAACTTGAAGGTCTCCAACCTATTTGATTTAGAATGCTAAATATGAAACCATTTAGACTCACCACTCTGCCTCAAGTTAAAATTTGAAATAACAAACAAACTGTTTTTAATGAGTGGACTGTTTTGAATGTGAACTATTAGAAATGGTTTAACCTAGGAATGTCACAAAGCACATTCACTTCTTTACAATGTTTAATTGTTACTAAACTGATGTGGGTAACAGGGAACATGTGATGGTGACTAGGGATAACCACTGTATTTCCAATGCTTGTTCTTCTGTCATATGGTAGGATTATACTTCCAGGCCATTCTGAAGACAGGCAAGCGGTATGACGCACTTTGTGTCACTCCAGGCCAAGGCCTTAAAAGCTAGTATAAGACTCTCTGCATCTCTTTGACTTGCCACAGTGACCAGGGATATTCCTAATTGATAAAGACCTCAACAGCCCACATGAAGAAAGACTACAGCAGAACCAGCACCCTCCACTCAGTTATTAGGGAGGAAAATATGCAAAGCGGGATAAGAGACCACCCTGTGTTATGCTGTGCCATGCTGTATCACACTGTTCCATGCACTACACTTGAAACCAGGGGCCCTGGGAAGAGCCTGGCCTGGATAACCAGAGTCCTGGGTGCTCTATTTTGTGACACATAGGACGTATCATTACTTTGTCCTGCTCTTCGGCTGCTTCATCAATAAAGTTGAGATCATGTGTTCACTTTGGAAATATGGGAATCCAACAAAGTCCATTTCACCTCTCATTCTTGAAGCCATGTCTCTCAGACCACATTGCCGTGGGCACCAGCGGAGACAGAGTACGGCAAGGCAATGTCTAAAATCCACATTACCAAGCCAGCCAGGAACTTAGGGTCAGGGAAACTTCTATCCACAACCCAATGGCACCCCCAAAGCCCCTGGAACAACTGAACAGCTTGCTGCCATCAAAATTCCAATTGATTCCGTGGAGTTATTATAAAGGATAGGAATAGAAATTCTAGATAGTCTATTGAGTCTCAAAAGGTCCTCTGTTATTAGCACTTACTAGGCATTGAGTGGGAAATGGTGATGTAAGGGCTTGGTGGGATAAACTACATATTCCCAAGTTCAGATAGAATCTATTCATGTTCCTCTTGTTAAGACCTATCAAGTAATCCTCTTTGAAATCATTTACATTCCAACTGGGCCCACAGTTGCTTATCCCTGTGACATGAACCTCCAGACACAAGACATTGGAAGTCCTGGGGTCTCTGTTAGAATGAAGATCCTGCCTGTACCATGAACCAAAGAAGCAGGCCCAGCCCAGTGTGTAACTGGGCATAGTGACTGCATCTCTGAGTTCTGGTTTGGGGTTTTACTAAATTGCCAGAGTGACTCTGAGCAAATCAAGTTACCACTCTGCCTCAGTTTACATATCTATAAATGAAGCATTTAAACCAGATTAATGGCTCCCAAATTGGCCGTGCTTAAAAGTCACCTGGAACACTTCAAAAACAGAGAATTCGAGGCATTATCTCCAAAGATTCCCAGTCAGTGTGTTAGAGTGAGTTAAGGCATCCCTTCCACGTTATAAATCACTGCCCAGGGTATTCTGATATTACAGGCAGACCTGGGGACCAGCGCATTGGGATAGCCCCTGGGGTTCCTGAGTACCTCACTGTATATTTCTGCCTGGTTCTCGTCTTTTAACTTGGAATTGAATGATGGCTTTCATTCTGACATGCCCATTCACCAGCCCTGGCTTGTCACAGAGTAGTTGCACAACCTATGACCAATCATCTCACCTCCATAATTTATTCTCTCAATTGTAAAGGGAAAGGGTAGACTAAATTCAATTCAAATGTCTTTTCTAATTCATTGCATAATTTTGTGACCGTTGAGGACACTTGGGACAGAGCTGGAAAATGAAAGCAGAAAACCTGATTCCCAGGATGTTGTTCCGTCTAATCACAATCCTTAAGAACCATGTAAGAGGGCTTCCCTCGAGGCGCAGTTGTTTCTCTTCCCCAAACAGAACGGGTAGTATCTACTCCCCATCGCCCACGTAGAAGGGAGAGGGAGAACTACAGTTCCCAGAAGACTGTGCGGAGGCAGGCGTCATAAGCTCCCGGAGGATGTCGTGATTGAGCATCATGGGAGTTGTAGTTGCCCACTTCTGTTGCCCACTTCGCGGGGAGGTGGGAACTAAAGCGTAAGGGAATAGGAGGAATTGCGGAAGACTAGAGAAGTCGCCGCTGTCGGAGAGAACCTGAAGGGCTCTCTCACGTTTTGAAACCTGGATGGGCGTTGGAGGAGGGAGTTGGGGCGGGGCCTAGAGCACCCGCGCAGGCCGTCTTTGCGACCCGGTCGTGGCCAAGCAGACTCGCCTCTTCCAAGTTCCAGCCTGAACTGTCTGCCCCGGACCTGCGGCGATTTATCGATGGTCCAAACCGGGCTGTGGGCCTGTCTCCCGAGCTACGGGAGGTCGTTTCCTCAATCAGCTACATCGCTCAACAGCTGCAGGAACAGGAGGACCACGACGCGGTGAGTGCAAAGAGGGTGGGCCAAGGCAAGGCCTGGGTGGCCTTGGCCCCACCCGCAAGCTTAGGCTCCGCCCCCAAGCACTCGATTTTATTTCTAATTGGAAGTTTGCCTCACTTGGTCCCGCCCCCTGGTTTCCGACTTGTTCTTTACTCACCTCCGTCGCCCGCAGTTTCGCTCTCTGCTATTCTGCGGGCCCGCCCTTGTCTCAAAGCCGTGGTAGGAGGACTGGGTGCGGTACAGGGCCTATGGGGCCGCCTTCCATGGGGGTCTGGAGCTCAGGAACAGTTTCCTCTTCCTACCCACAGCTGAAGGAGGACTGGCAGTTTGTGGCCATGGTGGTGGACCGCCTCTTCCTGTGGACCTTCATCATCTTCACGAGCGTCGGGACCCTCGTCATCTTTCTGGACGCCACGTACCACTTGCCCCCTCCCGACCCCTTTCCTTGAGGACGAGAGGGCTGAGACCGAGATCCTCGGCCAGTTGAATTGAGAGTTTGGTAGTACTCTCAAGTCCTATCCCTTTCTGCATCTTAACTCCTTCACTAGGAGTCCAATCCTCTCATCATTTCGTTTCTAAGGAGGAAGCCCAAGTGGGACTGGGCAGATGGGGGCCTTGGGCCCACCTGAAATGCAATATCCGCTTATTTACTCTTTGGCTTCTTTTTTTTTTTTTTTTTTTTTTTTTTTTGTTTTTGTGGGGCCTTTGCCTCTCACTGTTGTGGCCTCTCCTGTTGCGGAGCACAGGCTCCAGACGTGCAGGCTATGGCTCACAGGCCCAGCCGCTCCTGGACCGGGGCACGAACCCGTGTCCCCTGCATCGGCAGGGGGGGCCCGTGCCGCTGCATCGGCAGGCAGACTCTCAACCACTGCGCCACCAGGGAGGCCCCTACTCTTTGGCTTCTTGAAGAACCTCCATTGGATATTCACATCTAGGTTGGCAATGAATGGAACAAAGAACAAGAAATAGACTGTAAGCCTTCTGAGGGCAGGAACTATCTCTGTTCACAGTAATATCCCCAGCACCTAGCACAGATCCTAACTTATACAGCCGGTACCTCTGGTTGAATGAATAGGGAAATGTTTTTTCTGTAAGGAAATACACTAAGTAATAGTGCTTATGTTTGCATGCTGGGACCAGTGGTCGTTTTGTCTTTTTTACCTTTCTGTAGTTTATTGTATTTTGTAATATGTATTATCTTTAGGATAAAAAAAGGTTATTTCTAAAAGGATGCATTTTTAATGAGGATAAAAAAGCACACTGTAAAAACCTCAAGTTCCAGCTTTGGTGCTCAAACTTTGGACAAGCTACTGAACTGCCCTGTGCCTCAGTTTACCCATCTGTAAAATGCAGCTAATAATAGTATCTACTCCCGAGTCTGAGGATCATATGAGAAGATGAGAACAAAAGCATTATACAATATACATCAGAGGTTAAAAACTGGTGTGTTTTGTTTGGCCCATGTTGTTGGCCCGCAGAATTTAACATTTGAATTGGTTTGCTACTTTTAAAATGTGGATATTTCACAGAGAAATTTGGATTTCTGGCTTCTCTTGAAACTTTTTAAGAACTACAGGCTAGTTCTAAGAATCCCAAACAGGCTACATAAGCTGCCATAATGTCTCGAACAATGAAATGGAGAAAATCCTTTATGCATGATTCAGCCCCTATGAAGACTATCTGTCATCTGTAGCAACCATGCTTGCAAATCAAGTTAAGCAAGGCCCCATGGAGACAGAAGGACAGACTGAACTCTGGGGGCTGGGCTCCATGTAGTGGGAGTGAGGGCAGAGATGGCCACATAAAGGGCCAGCTGAGTGGTTGAAAGATTGGCCACCTCAGCATTGTGACTCCCTGCAACGTGCCTCATTATGACCATGCTCCCTCACCTGTTGGTGGGTGTCCCCAGGTCCTGGCATCAGTGCACAGTGGGTCAGGGCCGGTGGGGAGGGGCCCGCGGCACAGGTGGCCCTAGGAACCCCCACCATGGAAAACTGGCTCTGGTATGACAACCTGGGGTGCTGCCATCAATACCAAGAAAGTACCCAGAATGAGGAGGACTTCCTACTCCTGCTGCTGGGCCTTGTCATTCTTGTCAGCATTGGGATCAGCATGGCAACTATGGTCAGCGATGGCTGGGGACCACCAGTAGGGGTGAAGAGGGCTGAGGGTGGCAACCAGCTGCAGCCTGCACCTCCGTGTGCAGGAACGGTCTTGGCTGGGAGGGGTGGGTGAGGGTACAGAGCCTGGCCTTCATTTTCACCCACCCCACCCCACCCCACCCCAGGTAGGGCATGGGCTCCAGAATGTCATAGACAAGACCATCTACTGGATTAATCAGAAAAGTAAGTACGGAAGACAGGTAGGGGGCACCCCGCCCCCGCCACTCCCAGGGCCCTAGAAACCCAGGCCCCCAGGTTGCCAACCCTGAACTCTTCTGACAGTTGAGGCCTCGTACCAGCGGGCCCTGGCTCCCAGCTCAGCGCTGCTCCGCCGCCCCTCCCAGCCCCTGCCCGACGTCCAGGCTACCGAGCACCCTCCACCCCTGCCCACCTTCATGCCACTCAGCCGGAACCCGGGGGACAATGCCAACTACCAGGTGTATGACAGCCTGGAGCTGAAGCGGCAAGTGCAGGAGAGCCAAGCGCGGGCCAACTCGCTGCTACCTTCCACCTCGGCCTCGAGGCCCTCTCTGCACGGGAGCCAGACTGGGAAAATGAACTGACCAGCAGCAAATGGGGGCGGGGGAGGGGGCAGCAGGGCATGGAGAGAGGAATAAAGAGCGCCAGAGTCCAGGAAACATTGGTGGTCTGTGGCTTGGAAGCACCACTCTTTCTGCCAGCCTGGGTCCCTGCCCTTGGCTTCCTGCAATAAGAAGCCAGTGTCCCCTTCTTGGCCTGAGGGTCCCTTTGGTTTAGTGGCCACAGTCCTGCCAGCAGGCCCCTCCTGGTCCTATACCATGCACTAAGTAGATCTGCAGCTGCAGACTCCAAACCACTGGTCTCTGGGCACCTCCTCTGTGTCTCAGCTGTCCCTGTCCCCAAAGAGCCTCATACAAGATGCTTCCAAACTGGGAGGTTCCACATCTGGGCAGGTCCAGCTCCAGGCCCAGTGAAGGGCACGAAGAAGGCTGAGGCTCTGGCCTCCAGCCAGGCCTTCCGCAGGCCTCTGAGGCCAAGGTCTTCCTAGTCTCAGGAGGGGCCAAGAGACGGAATGTGCCATTTGAACAAGTGAGTCAGCGGGCGGTGAGCGAATGAATGACCGCTCGAGGGGAGGTGTGCCGGCCTCTGGGCCCTGTTTGACTGTCCAGTCTCAGCTTACCTCACCCTGGTTACCAGGGAATGCCCCTCCCTCACTGTGACCTCACCACCTGCCCCATTATGACCCAGTCTGGCTCCCAGTTAAAAGTGGAGGGCAGGGGGCCCAGGCAGTCCTGGGACCCGCGGCCATGGGTGAGCGAACCTGCTACGAAGGCGAGCTATTCCCTGGCCCCATCCCCAGGAAATGCCAGGAGCAAGGAGACTCAATTCTTCTGCTCCTGGTCAGCTTGATCTTCGTCAACGTGGGGATCAACGTGGTGACTATGGTCAGGGCAGGATCTGGGCAGCGGGGTTGGGGGAGCCCTGGGGTCTTGAAGGGGCTGAGGTGGGAGGGCTGCTGGGGTGTGGCCGGACAAGGGTTGGATTTCAGGGCTCACCCTGCTCCCGGCCTCCCCCCTCCGCTTCTTCCCTCAGCTCTGGAGGCATCTGAAGAGATTCCTGCGGGCACTTTTCCATCGTATTTTCCCCAAAGGTGAGTGGGCGCCAGCGTGGGCTCAGGGGATGTGGCGTGTCCCATTTCTTCTATCCCTGCCTTGATTCTCAGCCCCTCAGGAACCCAGGCCCTGACCCATCTCGCCTTTCCCCGCAGACAAGCAAGCCAGCTGTGTAGGCAGCCATCGCATGCGCATGCGCTGCTGCGTGGATCCCAAGAACCTGCGCTCAAGAGTTTCTTCCCGCTTCCGCCATCGCCGAAGCTTCCTGCTCGGGCACCCAAACCACCACCCAAACTCCCGGATACCAGAGACAAATGACAAGAAGGTTTCTAAGTGCTGCTGGATGCCGCCTCAGTGTGGACGGGCTGGGGCTTCCACGGAGGCTCCACGGGGACTGTGGAAGGAGCGGGTAGTGGGAGCTGCGGAGGCCCCTCCGGTCAGAGCCTTAAAGGCCCAAGCCAACTTTTACTTCAGGTAAGAGACACCTTCCAAGCTCCGCAGGATGAGCAAGGTGGACGTGTTTCCACTCCGCCTGCCCCAAGACAGCAAGACTAAGACCCCAGACTCCGACCCAGCCCAGGCCCCAGCCCGGGCCCAGACCCGCCCCCCAGATCAGCCCCCTGCGCATGCTCCTGCCAAAGCCCAGACCTTATCCTCAGCCTACCCCCCTGCGCACACCCCCCCTCCAGTCCGAGACCTGCTCCCGAGGCCACGCCCATGAGCACACTTCCGCCCAGGCGTAGGCCTTCTCCCTAGTGCACCCCACTGGGAACACTCCTGCCAAAGCCCAGACCTTTTCCTCCACCCACCCCTCTGAGCACGCCCCACCTCAGGCCCAGACTTGCTCCACACTCCACCCCCCGAGCACACCACCCCCCAGGCCCAGACCCCGTCCCCAGTCCTCACCCCTGAGCACAGCCCTGCCCAGGTCCATGGCCCTGAGCATACTTCAGCCCATACCCCAGCCCAGGCCCAAGCCCAGGCCCCCTCACATGCCTCAGCCCAGTCCCTGGGCCACACTTCTGTCTGCACCCTGACCCATGCTCGTCTGACCTATACCCATGCCAACAACCTGGTCCCTCCCCCAACTTCTGCCCCTGCTACTACTCCTGCCCTAGCCCCTACACCAGCCCCTGTCCCTGTCTCTGCCACAACCTCTGTCTCAGCACTGGGCATGGCCCTGACGACCACTCCAGTCCCTTCCACCACCCCTGCCCCCATCCTAGATTCTATTCCCTCTACCTTGTCTGCCTTCAGCCAAGGCCTCTCCTCCGGCCGTGTGGTCTACGATGCCCTCAGGGTAAAGCAGAACTTATTCCATGTGTGTCCCCCTCAGAACTCTGGCTATTCCAGAAAGGACTTGGGTACCCTCTCCAGGCCCCAAGAGGGGCATGGTCTGGTGAGCTCTGGTACAGCTGAGCAAACAATCAAGCAATGTAGTGGGGACAGTGCTAAGCCCTCCACAGGATCCATACTGGGTTACCCGGAGTTGGGGAATATGGAATGGAAGAATCTCAATGATGCCAAAGACAAATCTGTACAGTCCAAGACCTTCCCTTACTGCAGCTTGCTTCCTTGCAGTTCTGAGAAGAGAAACACGGACCCCCAGACTCCAGTGTACGCCAAATTCCTGTACTCCAAGGATGCTGCACCTTCTCAACCTTGCGTCCATTCTCCAACCAGTGCGCAGAGCTCACCATGCACCATGCTTCCACCATGCACTATTTCTCTGCTTCTTGTTTGTCCCAGATCCTGGTTCCTTCATCAACACAGCAACCACCAGAAGCCCTCCACCTTAATACAACTCCCCACCTTTCTCCCAAGCTCCAAGTCTTCTCAATCTATCCTCTCTTGCCAGAGCCCCATGCCTGCCCAGTTATCCACTAATTCTCAAACCCCAAGCCAGGCCCAACCCCCCAAACTTCATGAGAGTCTAGGCCTCAACCAAGGCTCTGTCCTCCCAAGGACCGCAGGCCCTTCCAAAGTCTGCAGAGTTTCCTAAAACCCAGGCCTTACCCCAAACCCAGGCCTCCCCAAGAACCCAAGCCTTGCTCAAGATCCAGGCCTCCAAAAGCTTCCAGGCCTTACCCAAGATGCTGGAATTTACAGGGGCTCAGAACATACCCATGACCCTAGCTTATACAAGTACTCAGGAATTAATCGAGATCCTGGCCCCCATAAGGGTCCAGCCCTTACTCAATACTCTGGCTTATCCAAGAGATTAGGCCTCCATAACAACTCATGCCTTACCCCAAATCCTGGCCTCCACGAGAACCCTCTAGGAACTGACTCTGTCCAAGTTTTGGGCCCACATCAGACCCGACAGTCATTTATATCTGAGGCAGTTCCTCGAAAGGAGGATGCTGGGCAGCACATACTATGGACTTCTGTCCCACCCAGTCAGAACTCCTGCTCTCCCAAGGCTCAGGTGGCCTACAATGACCTGCAAACCTTCTCAGAGGTACCTGTACTGATTGAGCTGCAATCATCCTCCCGGCGAGCAGGCAGCCAATACTGGGTGTACCACCCCATGGATACAGTTCCTCCAGCCTGCCAGAACTATCGCCAGATGTCTACGCCTCCCAAAACCAGCTGGAAGCCCTACTGTCCTGGGTCAGGCAGCCGGCTAGGGCATGTGGTCTTTGACGCCCGCTAGAGACAGCGCAGAGCAGGCAGGGACAAGTGTGAAGCTCTGTCTCCCAGGCGCCTTCACCGAGAGACATCCAACAACTCACCGGAGACCATCAAGGAGTGGGGATATCAGTGTGTGATGAGCAACTTAGAAAAAGAGGGAACAGATATGCATGAGGAATAAAGAGACAAGAGAAGTGTTCTGTGGTTGCTTGAGGACATCCACCCCAGCCCCATCCCACAGGGCCTGATGAGGACCTAAACTATCCCTGCTTTCCCTCCATCGCTGTCTAGCTAAATCCGTTATCCCCAAGGCCCTAGAGCTGCATTGACAATTACAGTAGCCACTAGCCAAATACCTATTAGAATGTAAATTAGTTAAAATTAAGGAAAATTAATTCTGTTAAAACTTAAGTTAAAAATTCTCTTCCTCGGGGAACAGAATTTCCCTGGCATCCAATTCTGTTCCCTGACGGTCCAGTTGTTGGGACTTGGCGCTTTCACTGCTGTGGCTGGGGTTCAATCCCTGGTCGGGGAACTCAGACACCGCAAACTTCATGGTTTGGCCAAAAAAAAAAAAAAAAAAAAATTTCTGTTCCTCAGTGCCATGACCTTCTAAGTGCTCAGTAGGCACATGGAGCTAGTGGCTACTGTATTGGACGGCACAGATTTAGAACATTTGCATCATCATGGAAAATGCTATTGGAGAGCAGTGCTTTAGAGTTTAGAGCAATTTTCCTTTCCCTGTCACCCACCCCCAGCATCTTAAAGCTCCCCCAGAGCCCAGAGAACTTAGCTCTTTTTAGGGTGGTTCAGAAGCCACCCTCTGGGGAGGAGGTAAGATGTGGGGCTGGACACCCAATGCCTGATTTCCCCAGACTGTGAGAAAGAGCCCAGGCTTCAGTTTTCCTCATCTGGTCTCTTGGGTCATGACCAGATGTATGGAAACTTGCCTTCCCCGTTCTGGGCTGTGTTTGGGGCTCTTGGTTACTGAGTGAGAAGACCTCTCTTTGTCAGTGACTAGGAAACCTTGTGTTTTAGGCTCCCCAAATTGAGCCCTGGATTCTGAGGGTCCCCTCCTTCATAGGCCTCTAAATTTTTCGAGGTGTCTCCACTTAATTTTCTTGCCCATGGACTTAGGCCTAGTTCACTGTGGAGACAGACCCCTGGGAAAAAGGCATGTTAGAATTCCTGGTCCAGTATGCATTGGTCTAATCTGTGAGCGTGTCTCTGGTGTCCTATCTTTCTGTCCTATTATTCTGGCTCCTAGTTTCATCCTGGACTTAAGCTGTGTCCATGATAGCACTGGTCGCTGAAAGCCATTTCCTTCCCCTGATAATTTTTCATTGCCCTGCGCTAGCCCAGCTGGAGTTTCCTCTGGACTTGATTTTCAGTCCTGATAACTCTTCTGTGTACACACATAAGCTGCGAGATTCCAAAGTGTTTTCCCTGCCACCACTTGTGTGTCTGAGGTGGGCAACACCAATATGTCCCTTCCCTGAGTCAGATGTCCATCCCTGGGTCACTACATGCACACTATCGGTGTGTTCTTGTCTAAGGTGACCACCACCGATTCCAAGAAGATACATCCCAGCTGGAGAGCCCATTTCCAACACCTCTCTGGCTCAGCTCTGACCTTGGACAAGTCATGTGCAACCTTTCTAGGCTTGCAGTCTCATCTCTAAAATGAAGTTATAATTGCATGCAAGAACGCTTCTAGATTTAAATGACCAGGGCTCCTCTACTCCCAAGTGAGATGTAGAGTCCCGTATTTCTCCACATGCCCTAGTGTATGTCCCTCATTATTGTTTGCTATTCAGATCCATCCTATTAGGCCTCTGTTCTAACCCCAAGGAATGTTTGTGCGGTTCACCTGGCCTTGTAAAGACACAGAATAATTTATCATAAAGACACAGAATAGCGTATCTCCATAGAAACTACAACTTCCATCAGGCACTACTTCAACGGAACAGGAAAGGATGTGGGTGCGTGGCCCCAACGCCCTGGTAGCTTTGAAGACAAACTACAACTCCCAGGATAGCCGCGAGATCTCTGCAGAGCGAAGGGGGTGACTGAACTCTGACTGGAGGCCGGGCTGGTCCGGAACCACCCCGACAGTCTCCAGAAAGGGGCGTGGTTATAATTTAAGGGCGTGGCCTTACAGGCAGCAGGAAGAAGTTACCTGTTGAATCTTCCTATCCATTGTCTTCCCAGCCTTTGTAGCTAACCCTAAGAGGGAAGCCGCAAACCACTAGCCTCTTCTGAAAAAGAGGTAAGGGGACGTAGACAAGGGGCAGCGAAGGAGGCTATTGCATTCCTTAGGAGGGGCCAAACAGCTACTTTCTACCTGCTGAGTCAGGTGAACCGTTCCATGGGGGCGGGGACCAGCATATGAGAAAAGGGCAAGGACAGAGGAGGTATTTCTTTGTTCTCTTTCAAAACTAAATTTAGGGTCCTTCGTCTGCAGACCCATTGGCGGACTGTGTCTTGGGAACCCTCTTGGCCTCTGGAAGAGAAAAGAACGGGGGCCAGTTTTCCGCAGCAAAAGGTACGGCCCGTCTGGGCTTCCTCCCGTCTGTGTATTTCCTAGCCCCCAAACGACAGAGCCATATGGCTTCCGCGGTCTGGGGCAGTGCTCCCTGGTGGGGCCCACCGCCCCCAGCCCCAGCCCGGCCGCTCACGGACATCGACTGCTGCTCTGGGGCGCAGCTGCAAGAACTAACGCAGCTGATCCAGGAGCTGGGTGTGCAGGCGAGCTGGAGTGAACGTCCCAAGCCAGGACCAGATCTCCTCCAGGCCAAGGACTTTGTTTTCTCTTTGCTTGGTAAGTAACCCTCCCAGCCTTCGGGAACTTGCAGCTCTCAGCTCCGCCTCACCCCGCCCCGGCTCTGGATCCCTTCTCTTTCCTTAGGTCTCGTTCACCGCCGGGACCCTCGCTTTCCTCCTCAGGCAGAGCTCCTGCTGCTTCGTTGCGGGATTCGCGAGGGCTCCCTGGATCTGGGGCCTGCGCCTCTAGGTCCCTACGCTCGGGGACCTCACTACGACGCCGGCTTCACACTCCTGGTGCCCGTGCTTTCGCTAGATGGCACTGGGCAGGAGCTGCAACCGGACGTGGGATCCTGTTACACATGCTCTTCCTTCCAGAGCCGGTACGCGGAACCTCGGTCCGGGAGGCATGGCAGGATTGCCTAGGACCCCCAGTCCCAGGAGGACGTGATTCGATCCAGCCAGCCTAAAGCAAAGAAACTCCCAAGGATCCGCAAATCTCCGTGGATCAGCTACACCTCACTGAGCCTGAGGCACACGAGTCTTTGGAAAACTCACCTAGTAATGTTTCAGTGCCAGAGTTGCCTCAACAAGACGTAACCGATGTTGACTTTCCCTCACCACTGAAAAGAACCAATGGTGACGTCACCAAAGCAACCGACGTTAGCCCAGTGCCACAGCCAGCCCAGTGCCACAGCCGTTGGAGGCTCCGGAGGCATGGCCCACCTTGTGCCCCGCCCAGGTGGCTGCCTGGTTCTTTGCTTCGCTGGCTGCGGTCACTGAGTCCCCGTTTCCGGTTCCGGGTGCCCCGCGCTTGGTCCTCGCAGCCCGCCACGAGGGGGTCACCACCATCCTCCTGGCTACGCCCGGGCCCCCGCGCCGCCTCCTGCTTTTCGACTTGATCCCCGTGGTGTCCGTGGCCGGCTGGCCCCAGGGGGCTCGGAGCCGCTCGTGGACCGGCCCGCTGGCCTCGGAGTCGTCTTCCTTCTACCTGGTGCCCGGCGGCGGCGGCACAGAGCGGCCGGACGCCTCCGGTTGGCAGCTCTGCTTCGCCCGCCAAGAGCTGGCGCTCAAGACGCGCATACCCGTTGCCCTGCTGCAAGCGCACGCGCCGGCCCAGGCGCTGCTGCGCCCTCTGGTGGCCAGGACTAGGGTCGCGGCGCCCTACCTCCTGCGGACGTTGCTCTACTGGGCGTGTGAGCGGCTACCCGCGCTCTATCTGGCGCGACCCGAGAATGTGGGCGCCTGCTGCCTCGGGCTGCTGGATGAGCTGGGCCGGGTGCTCGAGGCCGGGACGCTGCCCCACTATTTTCTGAGTGGCCAGAAGCTCCGTGCGGGGGAAGGCGCCGCTTCGCTGCTCGGGGCGTTGGCCCTGCTTCGCAGGGACCCTGCCCGCGCTGCGCGCCGCTGTGGAAGAGGCCAAGGCTGCACGCAAGGGGGGCGGCTTAGCCGGCGGGGGAGGCGGGACCCATGAAAGACGCTGTTCCTAACCTGGAATGTGCTTCTGTTGGCCAGCGGGATGTGGAGGGGACTGCTCTCCCCTCACCTGGGAGACAGGCTGAGCGCTTTGGCCCCGAAGAGCCCGTTCTAGAAGGCCTCCTCGCCGGTTCCTCCGCTTCCTCCCACCCTCCTCCCGCCCCATCCCCGGCACAGGTCGTTCCATTCTGGCCTCTCCACTGTCCAAAGCTGTGGCCAGCACCCCTCCCACTCCGGCGCAGCCTCTGGCATCCATCTCCCGCCAGTTCTTACGGTCTTTTCTCTTAGGAGTCAATAGGGATGGGGGTAATATATTTGCTGAAAAAACGTGTAATGGAGAAAGGTATGGAGACCAGGGACTGACCAATTTGTCTCACACAAAAGCAGAGACATTAAGGAGGCCGGATTTCACCCCAGGCTAGACCTCACCACCACCGCTATCTCTTCAGTTATTCCCCCCACCTTCCTCATCCAGTTCTGTCCTCCATCCCGGGCAGTAGGGTCCCTTTCTCCATTCTCGGGGCATCCGCCATTCCATCTATCTAAGCCCAACCTCTCCCCCCATCCAGAGTTCCATTCAGTGGAGTCGCCTCCTTGTGCCTCTTCCTCTGAACTGCGAGACATGCGGCCTTGCCTGGGCTCCGCCTGTCTCTAAGACCGTCGCCACTCCCTGCCTCCCAGGAACCCCGGGGTTCCGCCCGCCCAGCTTCACCTCCCGCTCTTTCCCGGCGTCTCCGCCCCCTGCAGCGGCCCCGGACAGGCTCTCGGAGGAGGGGGAAGCCGCTGTCGTCGCCATCGCCTCAGCTTCCCACAGCCGCTGCCGCTGCCAACGCTCCGCTTGGTCCAGCCGCCAGGCCCAGTGCTCACTTCGCCAGACCAGGGCGCTCTGCGGAGACACCCTCACTCCTTCCTGGGGTCCGGGACGCCTAGCCGGGCGTGGGGGGAAGCTCCGCTTGCGGGGTACAGGGAGGGAGGAGCCTGGTACCGGAGCCAGCGCCAGCCGTCCCCGGATCGACAAGACAGGACAGGTTGAGGGGCGTCGGGGAAGGAAGAGGGGGCGCTATAGGCAGTCCCGGGGAGGACAAGGAAGCCCTGTCGCAGAAAGCTCTGATGCGCTCTGACTTACAGCGGGTCTGTTCACATTTGGGGACCCGTGACACCGTGGGTGCACTCCTCTCTCGGGGGGCTGGTTGGATTGGAGGGCGTGGGATCTAAACAGCACCAGCTGTCCCCGAGGAAATCAGGGGCTGCCAGAAAAAAAACAAAAAAGCCAAAAACCTATGCTCCTTATTCCGAGGTGACACAGGGCCCTCCAGACAACCACCTGGTGTAACCACTAGGAAGGGCGGATTTGGAGGTGACTTCAAAAGCAGTGGATGGTAACAAGGTGAGAAAAGGGGCTCAGCAGCTGGAATGCTGTGCCACTAGAAATGGGGGTGACTTGGTAAAAAGCGGTATCGTCCAGAGACAGGGTCTGGGAACCTCTTCTTGCTGATTGGCGACAGTCTGGATATTTCAAGGCATAGTTTATTGGGGATTTCAGTGAAAAAAAGTGGGGGATTCTTTACTTAGAGGGTGGCAAAAGAAAAGACACCAAGGTTGGGTTCTTCCTAGACACTGGCAGCACCCCAGCAGGGGTGGGGTGAGCTAATATCCCCAAAGCTAAGGACCCACACCCTTAAAATTATAAGAGTGGCTTTGGCAGGAGTGCAGGGCCCGGAAATAGGGTGGAAAGGTGCCTGGGGATATTGGAACCACATCCTGGAAAATTTGAGGGTCTTGGCTTTGGGATAGTGTTAGTGGGGGACAGGGACACTGGAGATCAGAGAAGGGGGAGTTTTCTGTGGGGGACAAAGGTCGAGGGTGGGGTCAACTGAGAGGTACATAGGCTGCTGGGTCTGGCGAAGCTAGCACGAGGCCCAAGGGTGGGAGCTGGTGCCTGGGGTGGGGGTCGTCTAGGGCTTATCCTCAGGTCCCGTGGGTGAGGCGGCGAGTCGGACCGGAGAGTCAAGAGCATGTCCTGGTGAGCTAGCGGTCTTCTCCGGGGGGGCCCAGCGCGCTCCGGGAGCCTGCCGGTTTTGGGGTGTCTCCTCCCGGGGCGCCATGGCGGCACTGGCCAGCAGCCTGATCCGGCAGAAGCGGGAGGTCCACGAGCCCGGGGGCAGCCGGCCCGTGTCGGCGCAGCGGCGCGTGTGTCCCCGCGGCACCAAGTCCCTTTGCCAGAAGCAGCTCCTCATCCTGCTGTCCAAGGTGCGACTGTGCACCCCCCCACACACACAAACAGTGAGCTCCCCTTAGTGAAGGCCCACATTGACCTGTCCTATCTTCTTCTGTGGGCAGGGGTCCTGAAAAACAGGGGCAGATGTCACCAGGTCCACCGTCATGGCAGGTCAGGCAGTTTCTGTGTGGGTCCCTGATGGGCATCCATGCAGGGAACAGGGCCCAACTTCTGCCCGGCTGCCTGGCAGAAGGCTGGGGTTGTTTTAGGGTCCATGAAGGTGGATCCACATAGAAGGTACCTGAAGAATCTGAGGCTGAAATTACATATTCCCTAATGATAGCAGGCTGCCCCTGCCCCCCAACCCTTCCTGACTCTGGCTCTCAGTCTTCTCCATAAGATGAGCAAAAATGCATGCATTTTTATGCCACATACTTATCACAACTTATCACAGCTTGTAATCAATCACAAACTTAGTGTCTGTCTTCCCCTCTAGAATGGAAGTTCCACGAGGACAGGCTACGTTGGTCTTGCTCACCGTTGTGAGCAGTGGCTGTGGTTATCAGAAATATTCACCATATTGTGAAAGGGAGGGAGAGGGAAGAGAGGGAGGGAGGGAG
>NW_006786017.1:166730-168948 GCF_000442215.2 Lipotes vexillifer
AAATACCCCCAGGCTCTTTGAATGTCCAACTCTTTCAACCTTTTAGGACCCCTGTGTCTTCTCCAACCTCCTCTAGACCTCATTATGACTCACTTCCCCAGAGTCATTCAGGATGCTGGGGAAGGATTCAGGAACTCCTCCAAGCAGAAATTCCCTCCAGGTGCCCTGGATGGTGAGGGGTTGGGAGTAGAGCAGAGAGAAGTTATCTTCTTATTCCAGGCCCCCAGAAGTCTAGTTCCCGGCCCTCGGGGGGCCACCAGACTCTTCCTCATCCTCCCTTTCTCCCAGTTCCTGCGTGGACTCAGAAGTTGGCTCTCCCAGTCTCAAACGTATGGATTATATCCTGCCTTGTTCTTCCCAGGGCTCCCTTCTGTTCAGTGATGTGTCTTTTTGTCTTTGTGTCTGTGTGTGCCTTTCTGGGTCTTTGTCTCCTCAGCCACAGTTCACAGCTGAGTGTCGCTTTAAGGAGTGCGTCTTTGAGAATTACTATGTCCTGTATGCCTCTGCTCTCTATCGCCAGCGTCGTTCTGGCCGGGCCTGGTACCTGGGCCTGGACAAGGAGGGCCGAGTCATGAAGGGAAACCGAGTCAAGAAGACCAAGGCAGCCGCCCACTTTGTGCCCAAGCTCCTGGGGGGTGAGTATGGACCCCCAGGGAAGAGGTGGACCACATGGGACGGTATTGACCTTGACATGGACATTTAGTGACACACAGCTAAGGGGCTATAAGTGTTTTAAGAGGACACATGCTATGACAGGTCAAGCCAGGAAGGCTTTGGCCTTTGGAGGTTTGGGGAGCTCTCCTTCTGTGGGTTCCCAGAGGAGGGGTGTAGGGGAAGGGAGCCCTTTCAGAGCTCTCCTGGTGCCTAACTCTCCTTCCTGCTCCTCTCTCTCCCCTTCACAGTGGCTGTGTGCCGGGAGCCTTCTCTCCACAGTCTCCCTGAGACCTCCCCTTCCAGTCCCCCTGCCCCCTGCCATGTAGTCCCCGGACTGGAGGCTCCCTGCACTCGCCACCACCACAGCCTGTCTCCCAGCCCTGCTTCTGGCCCTGCTCTCACACCTGCTGCCACACTCATGCCCTGAGCAGCCATGTCCCACCAGGTGCTCTAGCCTGAGGGAGCCTAGGGGCCAGCCAGGACTTCCGGGGCTGCTGAGACTCTTAGATCCTTGGGCCTGGGAAAGGGGTCAGAGAGGGGGATGTCTGAAAATGGTCCTGGCTGATCACTTCTTTCCTTCCACACTCACACCCTCCAAAGCCTTTTCCTGAGATGGCACGGGGGGTTCCAAAAGTGACAAAACCAGGGCATAAATCTTCCCCACCCTGGGCTCAGACAGTTACTGGAGCCCTTTGCCCTTTTCATGGCCACCAAGCCATAGACTTATAGATCCACTGCAGCTCAGGATTAGTTTCCTTCTTTCGCTACTCCACCTTTTGCCTCTTTCCAGACAGGCTCTGGAACACCAGGCACCCCAGCCAGGGCCATTTCTGCACCCAGGGTCTGTGCTGGAGCACAGGCATGCTGCCAGGCTCTGTTCTGGATCCATCAGCCTTCTGTCCTTCACCCAGATGGACCCCTGGTTTCCAACTAGAGAGAGGCTGGATTTGGGCCCTGTCCAGCTGTTGGTCTTGGCCTAAATTGGGCCAGTCTCAGATGACCACAGGTTTAACTTTCTTACCCCAGAGACACCCAGTTCTAGAGCGTGGTGTTCTAGACACATACGGAGCCATACTTCCTTCTGAATCTCAGCTCTAGGACATAGACCACGACTCTCAGCCCTTCCCTCTAGGATGGAACTAGAGCCTATATAGGCATGTTATTGCTCTAGAGTAAGAGTTCTAGACCCACGCTGCCACCTTCTCTCGTGATACCTGTTAAGCAGGAGCTCTGGAAAGGACCCAGCTATGATTCACAAAGAACTAAGTTCTGGATGGATCATCCAGAACTTCTTGTTTTCCCTAGACAATTTTCCAAAAATCTCATTCTTCCTATAGAATGCTAACCTTATTTTTTACATGCAGTTTCTAGCTCCTGCAACTCAGCTGGGGCCCTGCCGGGGAACAGAGGCTGAGGAAGGGCAGAGGAGTTTTGGAAGGACTCCCTGGCTCATAGAAGGGCAGCTAGGATGGAAAAGTGGCCAGAACCACTTTCTGGCCTGGACCTGTGCCTGGGTTGGGGGGACATGAACACTTAGCTACCTCAGCAGGAATTCCTTCCAGGT